>NC_083579.1:52291970-52591970 GCF_027579695.1 Neoarius graeffei
TCATATATTTTACAAGCAGCAAAACTTATTTCAAGACTACTAGTAATTAGAAATTTTTAAATTTTTAATTTTTTTTTAATATTCCTTGTTATTTTATGATGTGATACCGTTGTGATAAAATCTGTAGACAAGTCTTCAAGTTTTGTAAAAATTTTGTAATAAAAATGGTCAAAATTGAGTTTTTGCAAGATTTTTAGAAATCACTACTTGTTATGCAATGAGTTAGATTTCCAGCTAATATTAAAAACTTTTGGTAAAGTTAATAAAGGCCTTTTATTAATTGGCCTTTAGCAATATGTCCTATTCTTAATTAGCACAAAACAGTACATAATTGAAAGAAAGGCTTAACATGGGTTTTAATTTGTTTTTCTGGGTGATGAACATATCTGTGAAGATACTCAGTCATCCAGGTACATAGTAATCTGTGGTTGATAGAAGAGAGCAACTGGACTTGCTTGAAACGTCTTGAAGACGTTTCGCCTCTCATCTGAAAGGCATCCTCAGTTCTGTCTGTCTTAATAGGGAGTATCAAGTATTTATCCTCTCATGGATCATCATAGAATCCGAATCAGAATGCTGATGGCTGCATTGTAGGTGGCTGATAGATGTCTTAGGCCCTGTCCACACGGCAACGGATTCAGGTGAATCCGATACAATTGTTTATTGTTTCGGCCTGGCGTCCACACGGCACTGGCGTTTTGGGTGCCCCAAAACGCAATCTTTTGAGAACGGGTCCCAGAGTGGAAAGATCTGGCAACGTTGCCGTTGCGAAGTCGTCTGGGTGAGTAGAACGGATTTGTTTACGATGACGTCACAACCACATGACTGTGAGTGCTTCACGCCGGGTAGAAGTGTAACGAACTCGATGCGAGTTGTCAACAAATCCTATAACTTGGTTCATGAAACACGCTTACAAAATATTTTCACTGTGAATATTTATTGTGTAATGGTGCAAAGTGAGAGAGAGAGAGAGAGAGAGAGAGAGAATAGCCCTTAGGCAGAGTCAATCCCGCCAGCAAAAATAGGGAAAAAAAGGAGCGATCTCACCTCTTCAGATGTTGGTTTAAGTCCTACAATACATTCCTCAAAAAGGGTGTAGAAGAACAAATTAATCCATCAACGTGTAGCATTCAATTTATTCCGGACCATTAAAGACGCCGCCTTCCGTGTAGAATCATACGTCATCCTCGCCGCCATATTGGATGGGTCAAAGCGGAGAATAAAGATGCCTCATTCATGTGCTACATTTAACTGTACCAACAGGTTTACCGTCCAAACGAGATCACATGGGATTACCTTTCACAGGTGAGACTGGAAAAATACTTTTCATTGTATTTGGTCATTATAATGTAATTTTACGAACAGATTTTTCTGACTTTGTGGCTAATATGAAGTCTCGCGCATAATAGTTTATGCGCATGCGTCCTTACTTCTTCTATTGTTCTGGTGTCTCCGAAGGGACCGTCTTACAGCGCCCCTAGAGGTGTGGCATGTGTATTGCATCTTTTTCAGCAAGCGTTGCGTTGCCATATGGACCTGATATTTTACTGATCGTTGCCCATTTGGACGCGATATTTTTTTAAATAACATCTCGTTGCCGTTGTCGTGTGGATGTAGCCTTAGACACCCACCTCTGTTCAGTGATGGTCGTTCCAGGTTGACAAAAATGAACGATCCTAAGATGTCTGCCAGTTTTCTGGAAGTCCTCTCATACTCCCGCACCAGTCGAAGGGATCTCATCCCAAAGTGCGTAGAAACATATCTGTGAAGATACTCAGTCATCCAGGTACATAGTAATCTGTGGTTGATAGAAGAGAGCAACTGGACTTGCTTGAAAAGTCTTGAAGACGTTTCACCTCTCATCTGAAAGGCATCCTCAGTTCTGTCTGTCTAATAGGGAGAAGACAGACAGAACTGAGGATGCCTTTCAGATGAGAGGCGAAACGTCTTCAAGACTTTTCAAGCAAGTCCAGTTGCTCTCTTCTATCAACCACAGATTCTGGGTGATGAAATGTTTTAAAATGTTTAAAACTTAATAAATGCCAAAATTGAAAATTCCCGAAAATTCCCAATATTCCCGGGCCCTTCAAAATTCCCGGAAACTTTCCACCCCTTTGCAACCCTATACTGTATGCTGAATCTATTTATACCACCACTGACTGTGCTTTGCTCTGCAACAGATGCTCATTCTTCGTAAATAAGGAGTTGCTGAGGCTGCCATGCAATAGCCAACGGCGCTTTTCAGAGTCATTAAGGCTCTGTTCGTATAGCTGACCAAACAGTTTGAAGTAGAGACTATGGTAGCGTCTCTGCACCTTTGTTTTCAGGAACCGTTACACAGTTCCACATCCTTTACAGTTAAACAACTCTCCAGTGCTAACGTCCACAGTGACCATAAACTGTTACGCAGGCCCCAAATGGAAACTTATCTTCTGACTAGAAAGACAGAAGTCAGACTTGGTTTGTGCCGCGATGTCTTTCATTCTCTCTTCGAGCTGAAGACTGGGAGACATCATAGATGACACGTTGCCTGTTATATTGTTGTTTATGTGGTAGAAAACGCACACATCCCATTCTCACATGCTCACACACACCACAGGCTGACCCACATCCACACTTATTTCCTGCTGATTTTAGTCATTTGGACGAAAGGTCACATTCTTGAGGAATTGCTTGGATCTTGTCATGGATAATCAAAAAAAAAAAAGCCAGTGGGGATTTCTAATTTCTAAGGATGATATCACCTAACCACCTAACCACTTACATCACCACAGCTGCATGCTCAGTCCAGACTCGTGCTTTTGTGTGTCTCTGTGTTTGCATGCAAGGGTGTGTGTGTGTGTTAACACATGGAATAACAGGAGAGATTCTAGTTTAATAAGTGATGAATCCGAAAATTCTCTGTTCCTTTTATGACCCCCCCCCCACACACACACACAGCCTTGCTCGATTTGCATTGTTATATCCTCTGTGATGTATTTAGCAGTAACCTGTGAAGATATACCATAACACCTAAGATATTGTTCATCACTAACGCCAGCAGATTTAGCTAGCTGGGATGATAGTTACGCACAAATGTTCAGGGACTAAAGGTTTTGGGCTTCATTTTATTCTCAGATCTTGAATGTGATTGGTCCAGAGCCTTGGAACCTGTTTGGTGATATCAGTGAGCTGAAACGTCATACTTCCAGGATTAAAAAAAAAAAAAGAAAACAGTATTGCAAAACGGGCGGCACGGTGGTGTAGTGGTTAGCGCTGTCGCCTCACAGCAAGAAGGTCCTGGGTTCGAGCCCCGTGGCCGGCAAGGGCCTTTCTGTGCGGAGTTTGCATGTTCTCCCCGTGTCCGCGTGGGTTTCCCCTGGGTGCTCCGGTTTCCACCACAGTCCAAAGACATGCAGGTTAGGTTAACTGGTGACTCTAAATTGACCGTAGGTGTGAATGTGAGTGTGAATGGTTGTCTGTGTCAGCCCTGTGATGACCTGGCGACTTGTCCAGGGTGTACCCCGCCTTTCGCCCGTAGTCAGCTGGGATAGGCTCCAGCTTGCCTGCGACCCTGTAGAACAGGATAAAGCGGCTACAGATAATGAGATGAGATGAGTATTGCAAAACAAATACTAGCATGACACTATATCTGATAACACAAACAAACAGAGTTTAAGGCTACTTTAAACTGATACTGTAAATTTCAGAATAGAATAATTAAGTTATTTCACAAAATCAAGCCGTACGTGAGCTGATAGCCGATGAGGCACATAGTGCCGAGTTGGCGAAAAGCCATGTACAACGAGATTGAGTGGAATAACTGTTTTATTCTATCCACATTCACTGGATTTTGAGAAACAGAGCACTTTTATTTTTTGCAAATTTGATAAATTAAAAACTTGATACAAAACGTCCGACAAAATCATTTCTGCTTAGAATGTAAACAAACCGGCGAAATGTTTTTGTTGCTTTTTTTTTTGTATTTTTTGGGCTTTTGTTTTCAAGTAGAGTTTTTATTTCGTCCTCGATTGGTTCAGCAACACACTCTGCCATTTTGTTTTTCTCTACTGACGGTATATGAGCTGATAGCCTAGTCGTAGAATAGCCAATCAGAACACGCGACTGCTCATATCCAGTGAATGTGGATAGAATAATGCCAATTAATTCCTTAATCATTTATTCTGTATCAGTTGTAAAGACTACATGTCTTTGATTAAAGGATTATAGTGAGTGCTTGCAGTCATATAATTATGCCTCAGCAGTTTTGGTTTATTTCAAAGTGATTATAGGACTTAAGCCTTGTGTATTTATGGACGTGTGTCCGTATGTTTGAGGACTGACTGTCAAACGAGCATGCTTTTTATAGTGCCTGTTTATAGTGGAGAGGTGAATGTCCAGATCTCGCTTTTCTTTTTGTTGTTTATAGAAGATGTTCCATGTGTTGAGTTGAGAGAGGGTGAGTGCTGGAGAGAGAGAGAGCGAGAGAGAGAGAAAGAGAGGATGAGTCACAGTCTTTGCCAGCTGTGCTCGTGGCTGTGTTGGAGGCCGAGTGGCCCCCATTGTGCTACTCTCAAAGCAGCTCTGGCCGTTTTGATGGAAACTCTGTTTTGCAGCTTAGAGTCTGCCCCAGTAGTGTCTTTCTGCCTAAGGTTGCAAAAAAAGCCATTCTGGAAAAAAAATGGAAATACCAACCTGAGGATAGAATGGCGAAGTGGTCTTTTTTCACTGAGGATGAAGTCAAAATTAGATCAATGATGATTGATAGACACTGATTTGGCAACTCTACTTTTCAAAACCACACATTCTGCCACATTCGTAGAAAAGCTGTGAGTGTTCTGTAGTATAATTGTGAAGCTTTGTGTCTACCATTTAGGCGACCTTCTCCCCTCCCTATGTTAAACAAAAGCTCAGGGTGCAAAAGCACTCGTCTTCGATGCATTAGTGAAGCTCTATTACACAAGCAAATGGATTATTTGCACCCTATTTGGCAACACAGACTTTTCCTTCATCTCACCCCTTTTCCTTATAACTCCGCACAGCTGCAGAGTCACAGACCTCAGGTCTCGGGCATATGGGAGTCTGTATGAACTGACTGGAGAGTTTTGGTCGTCGAATGGATCCTCCCGACAGAGGCCTTCTGTAATTTGCCAACAAGGCTATAGTTAGGAGGCTGCTAATTGCAGAGCGCGACATGGCACTGTTGTGGTGGTGTGCACTCGGAGCACTCTGGTGTCGTGGTCTGTCTGGGCCTGCCGCGCCATATCCAGCTTCTTTACAGCAGCCTTCCTTTATTGTTTGGTAGGAGGAACCGTAATGAAACCATAAATGTTCCTGCTTTGGAACTGGTCAGAAGCATTTATTATAGAGGCATGAATTCTACTGTGGACATTTCTGGTTGTTGATGATGATGTTGTTATTGTTGTTTTCATTTGTTTGGTCTCTATAGTTTCTCGTGCCAAGTATGAGTATTGTTAACTTTAATCGTTTTCAGGCAGAGCACAGTATTGTTGGTGCTGGACAGATTTGAACTTCTGTAATGAGTTGATTCTTTCCTGCTGTTTTGAGTGACTGCTCCCCCCAGGATCCCAGAAGTCTGAGACAGACTGTTTGTTGAAGCGCCCAGCTTTTAAACTTTGGCTTTCAGACAGTCCCATACAGGTAAGAATTATTTTCAAGTTCAATTTTCCCACCATTGAAAGTCACCTTCATTCAGAGAGAGAGAGAGAGAGAGAGAGAGGGAGACCCCTCCTGCATATCTGTAATGGGACTGTCATGCAGAAAGACGCCATTGTGTAGGCCTAGATCCTGTTTCTGCTGGGGCCTGTAATTAAGAAGGGATTGCATGGGCAAGGACATTTGGGTGCCTGCTTCAGGAGAAGGGATTGGCCTGGTGGGTAAACCGTCTACAAAATGCTTAGCTGTTCGACACCCACACACAACCACAGAGTCAACACAGCGTCCAGCAGGGACACAGCAGAAGTTTGTGCATGCAAAGAGAAAAAGAGACAAATCTCAGGACAAGGAAGCCTTCATTTAAATATGTCGTTTAAGCACTAGGCTTGCTGTTTCTCCATTACCAAGATAACTCAAGAAGAGTTCTCTTTTTGATGGACGGAAACAGTAAAAGAAAGTGAGAAAGTTTGGAGCCTCGAGGGATCACTGCCAGAGCTGTGATGTCAGAGGTGCGCTCACCTTGTAGGAATTGTCAGTCTGAAAAAGATCAGAGCACAGCAGAGCTCTGGCTTAGGTAATATTGCAAAAGATATAATCAGAGGACTTTAAAAACATTTCATGACAAATGATATACATCATGAGTTTTGTTTTTCTAAGATTTGATAACATGTTACAAAGAGTTCCACGAGCAAAACCATTTTGGAACGTTTTTAACAAGAGTGCTCTGAGAGCACAATATCCCCCGCTGGCAACTATGCCATAACTCTGGTAAAATGTGACTGAATTGAACGAAATTGCAATATGCGTATTACCGACATATAACAAAGAATCCTACCAAGTTTTGTGAAATTCCTCCAAAAACTTGAGAGGAGTTGATTTCAGAAGGTGAGTACCCTTCCTGGGACGGACGGATGGGGATCGCCACGACATAATTCCCCTTCGGGCCTTTCGGTCAGCAGGGGATAAAAATTATGAGGGAAGTTGGTTTCAGAAAGCAAGGACACCTTGATGAAATTGCCAGAGTATAAGTTTGTTAATAATCAAGGGCATAACTCTGGTAAAAATGTGCTCAAATTAAACAAAATTTTGATGCGTGTATAACTGTCATATAACAAAGCCTTTTGCCAAGTTTGATGAAATTCCTCCACAAATTGTGAGAGGAGTTGATTTCAGAAGAATGTACACCTTCATGAAATTGTCAAAGTACAAGTTATTTAATCAAGGGTCAAAACTCTGGTAAAATTTTCACAAACAAAATTAAATCGCAATATGCATATTACTGTCATATAACAAGGCCTTTTGCCAAGCTTCGAGAAATTTGTCCAAAAATTGTGAGAGGAGTTGATGTCAGAAGGCAAGCACACCTTCATGAAGTTGTGAAAGTACAAGGTTGTTAATCAAGGACCACAACTCTGGTAAAATGCGACTGAATTGAACAAAATAACAATATGTGTACTAATGACATTCTGTATAACAAGGCCTTTTGCCAAGTTTGGTGAAATTCCTCCAAAGATTGTGAGAGGAGTTGATTTCAGAAGGAAAACACACTCTCATGAAATTGTCAAAGTATAATTTTGTTAATCAAGGGCTGTAACTCTGGTAAAATGCGACTGAATTGAACGAAATTGCAAGATGCATATTACCTACATATAACAAAGAATCCTGCCAAGTTTCATGAAATTCCTCCAAAAATTGTGAGAGGAGTTGATTTCAGAAGGTGAGCACCCTTCCCGGGACGGACAGACATCGCCACAACATAATCCCCCTTCGGGCCTTTCGGCCAGCGGGGGATAAAAACTCGTGAGACACCTGTGAGTTAAATTGTGTAGCTTTTATGTTCACAAAACTAGCCAGGGAAAACAAAACAGGAAAAATAAAAGCTGGTGCATCAAAGATGGTGGTAGTAGTAGAGTTTATTTGTACAGTATGGCACCATTATTGTATTTGGATTAAATGAGTCAGTGTTTCACACTCACATTCACACCTACGGTCAATTTAGTCACCAGTTAACCTAACCTGCATGTCTTTGGACTGTGGGGGAAACCGGAGCACCCTTGTCCAGGGTGTACCCCGCCTCTCGCCCGTAGTCAGTTGGGATAGGCTCCAGTTTGCCTGCGACCCTGTAGAAGGATAAAGCGGCTAGAGATAATGAGATGAGATGAGATGAGATGAGTCGGTGTTTATGATATGGTCAAAAATGTCCCCATGCAATTAATCATAAAAAATTGTCATCATGTAACGACTCTTAGGTCCTTGGATATTTTGCCTGTTCTTGTATTACATTCGTTTTGCAACATTATTTTAATACACTCACCAGCCGCTTTAATAGGAACACCAGTACACTTGCTCATTCATGCGATTATCTAATCATATGGGATCAGCAAAATGAAATGGTGTTTCAGTTCTTGCTCACATCAAACATCAAGATGTTTTTCCTGTCTTCAGTTTCGATGAGCCTGCGCCCACTGTCTCCTCAGATTCCTGACATGAGTGGGACTCCATGTGGTCTTCTGCTGTTATAGTTTATCCGCCTCAAGGTTTCATGTGATGCGTGTTCTGAGATGTTTTCCTGCTCACCACGGATGTAAATAGTGCTTATTTGTTTGATCATCGTTTAGTCATCGTTTCAGCACGAACCAGTCTGGCCGTTGTTCTTTGACCTCTCTTCCACAGAACTGCTGCTTACTGGATAATGTTTGTTTTCTGCACTGCTCTGTATACTCCAGAGTCTGTTGTGTGTGAAAATCCCAGGAGCTCAGCAGTGTCTGAAAAACTCAAACCAGTCATTTGGCACCAGCAGCCATGCCACGTTTGAAGTCGCTGAGATCACATGCTTCCTCATTCTGATGTTTGATGTGAACATTGAAGCTATTGACCCTTATCTGCATGATTTATGCCTGATGGGATTGATTGGATGAATGAGCAGGTGCACACGTCTTTCGATGAAAGTTGTTTATCGGTTAGTGTATAACAGTGTTGTCTAGTCTGCAGCTTCTCTGCTTTTCTGTTGAGTGACTTCTGAGAGGTGTAATAATGAAATATTAAAACCAGAGTAAAACTAGAGCAAGGCAGATGTACTGGAAAGTTGTGGCACGCAGTGATGCCTGATTAGTTTCACTTCACACTTTCAAAGACTGTCTTTCCTGAAATACACGTTGTGTTCAGTGCCATGTCCTCCCAGTCCGCCATGTGTCTTTTGGCTGAGCTTGGCTTTTCCTTCACTTTTCCTGTTCTCTCTCTCTCTCTCTCTCTCTCTCTCTCTCTCTGTCTCTGGCAGGTTAGAGCAGTCTTGATGGCAGAGGTGATGGAGGGAAGTGCAGCAGCTGCAGGAGTGGCTGTTCCCAGTGCCAGCATGGACTGGCAGAAGAGATGCATCGCCCTCGAGATGCAGCTACTCCGCTTCCGACTGCAGGCAGGGAAAATCCGCCAGCTCCTGGCTGAAAAGGTAGGGGGTCACAGCACTAAAATTGCACTTAAAGTTGTTCAGTTCATTGCACTGCACGGCTATTATTTCAAACATGGAGGTCCTTAATACACGGTACATGCCAGATGATAGTTCAGTCCAGATGCAAATACATGACCTTCATATAAGAGAGTTTACTTTGTTGCATGTTGTTATCCAGCTTGTATTTGCATTATACATGAGGCTTGATTTAATGCTTAACCTTAACCTATACATTCTGCTGCTTTTGCTATGCTCTTTCTCCTCCTTGGGCAATGGGTAAATCAATGCCTTCTCCTCTTTTTCACTCTCTCCCCTGCACTCGTTCCGCTCTGCTGATCTTGCTGTTGCAAGAAGCAGTTAATTGTCAGACTTGGCAGAGAGCCTTGCAAAGAGAGTGAGGAGACACAACTGGCTAATGCGAACGTGTGCTTCATTTGATTTTCAGGAGTGTGTGTGTGTGTGTGTGTGTGCGTGCACGCGCACGCACAAGTGTGATTTTAAGTTTTTATTGGAACGTGGAGCACAGTGCTGTAAATTTCCATCCTTCACCATTTCATCATGATTACAGCTGAATAGAAAAAAATATATATATTTTTTTAGAGATTTGTGACTCGACAGTAAAAATGGACACACATTTGATCACACATAAGCATCAGCTTCACTTTCTATTATATGCCTAAATGGTAAAAGGGCTTTGTGTGCTTTTAAGTGCCAGAGCCTTTCTCTGAACAGTGTTGGACACATCTGGTCTTGAGAATTGTATAGATAAGCAAGACTAGTCTGTAAACCATGAACATGTGTGAAATAATAGTCATGCTCACACAAAAGAACAATGCAGAGAAGACATCAGACTTATGGTTTTTGCTTTTGTTTGTCTCATGTAGGAAGCAGGCCAAACGTTCTTATTAAGGGCTGTATTCAGAGTTGAGTTATTTGCACATAGTGAGGGATGTGGAACAATACAGAAATTGCTCACATTGGTACTCCGACCTTAAATGTAACTACATACTTACAGTGGTGCTTGAAAGTTTGTGAACCCTTTAGAATTTTCTATATTTCTGCATAAATATGACCTAAAACATCATCAGATTTTCACACAAGCCCTAAAAGTAGATAAAGAGAACCCAGTTAAACAAATGAGACAAAAATATTATACTTGGTCATTTATTTATTGAGGAAAATTATCCAATATTACATATCTGTGAGTGGCAAAAGTATGTGAACCTTGCTTTCAGTATCTGGCGTGACCCCCTTGTGCAGCAGTAACTGCAACTAAACGTTTCCAGTAACTGTTGATCAGTCCTGCACACCGGCTTGGAGGAATTTTAGCCCATTCCTCCGTACAGAACAGCTTCAACTCTGGGATGTTGGTGGGTTTCCTCACATGAACTGCTCGCTTCAGGTCCTTCCACAACAGTTCGATTGGATTAAGGTCAGGACTTTGACTTGGCCATTCAAAAGCATTAACTTTATTCTTCTTTAACCATTCTTTGGTAGAACGACTTGTGTGCTTAGGGTCATTGTCTTGCTGCATGACCCACCTTCTCTTGAGATTTAGTTCATGGACAGATGTCCTGATATTTTCCTTTAGAATTCGCTGGTATAATTCAGAATTCATTGTTCCATCAATGATGGCAAGCTGTCCTGGCCCAGATGCAGCAAAACAGGCCCAAACCATGATACTACCACCACCATGTTTCACAGATGGGATAAGGTTCTTATGCTGGAATGCAGTGTTTTCCTTTCTCCAAACATAACGCTTCTCATTTAAACCAAAAAGTTCTATTTTGGTCTCATCCATCCACAAAACATTTTTCCAATAGCCTTCTGGCTTATCCACGTGATCTGTAGCAAACTGCAGATGAGCAGCAATGTTCTTTTTGGAGAGCAGTGGCTTTCTCCTTGCAGCCCTGCCATGCACACCATTGTTGTTCAGTGTTCTCCTGATGGTGGACTCATGAACATTAACATTAGCCAATGTGAGAGAGGCCTTCAGTTGCTTAGAAGTTACCCTGTGGGCCTTTGTGACCTCGCCGACTATTACATGCCTTGCTCTTGGAGTGATCTTTGTTGGTCGACCACTCCTGGTAAGGGTAACAATGGTCTTTAATTCCTCTATTTGTACACAACCTGTCTGACTGTGGATTGGTGGAGTCCAAACTCTTTAGAGACGGGTTTTTAACCTTTTCCAGCCTGATGAGCATCAACAATGCTTTTTCTGAGGTCCTCAGAAATCTCCTTAGTTCGTGCCATGGTACACTTCCACAAACGTGTGTTGTGAAGATCAGACTTTGATAGATCCCTGTTCTTTAAATAAAACAGGGTGCCCACTCACACCTGATTGTCATCCCATTGATTGAAAACACCTGACTCGAATTTCACCTTCAAATTAACTGCTAGAGGTTCACATACTTTTGCCACTCCCAGATATGTAATATTGGATCATTTTCCTCAATAAATAAATGACCAAGTATTATATTTTTGTCTCATTTATTTAACTGGGTTCTCTTCACCTACTTTTAGGACTTGTGTGAAAATCTGATGATGTTTTAGGTCATATTTATGCAGAAATATAGAAAATTCTTAAGGGTTCACAAACTTTCAAGCACCACTGTACACACTACGACAGTTAAGTTGCTTCTTTGCTTAATCTCTAATTTATATTTTGGGCTGTAAATAGACTCAAAAAACAATGGAATGACATACAAGGCCAATATTATTAACATAAACATAACACAAATTAATATGTGCTTATTGACCGAGTAGGAGGACAGAACAGGAAAATATTTGGCTTGAGGTCATGCCGTATGGACCGAGTGCAGCGAGGAATATTTTCCCGTCCGGCCCGACCTAAGTCTGTCAACAAGCATTTTATCATATGACCTCTTTTAACTAACATACACAGTGGAAAACAATGAACAACGAACAATGCGATACAACTGACTTTACTGTTCTCTCGAAATGAAAACGATTTTAAGATAACATCATGAGTAAAAGTCAGTTCAAACTCGGGTCAGCTCATGGAGACAACATCTATACAAGCCTATTAAGTCTACACAAAATAACTTTGATTTGAAAACAAAAGAGTCGAGTCGGCAGTCGAGTCATTAGGTCTGTGTCTGATAAATCATCTGGATAATATAATTCACTTTCACTGTGCTCAGTTGTGTCGCTCATTTTTCCAAGTAACAATTCAGAGCAAAATGAAAACGGCGGAAGCAAGGGAAACGTATCTGGCGCCGCATACAGCTTTTTCCGAACCGGATTCAAAAACCTGTATCCGTCCAGTCACGTAACTTTTCCCAGTTATTTTATTAAGAGCATGCGCGTGAGTCTGTACAGGTCATATTATAATTAATTATATTGTCCCTGTAAAATTCCCAAAAGGGTTTTTGTTTTCACATGGAGGAGATCAGAGGAAACCACATCTAATCTGAGATATTGCTTATGTAAAGGACCAAATTTTAGATGAATAAAATTATGAACACTTCTTTATAGTGAGCTGTATTTATAGCAGGTGATATTATTCTGTGATTAGATTATCCTTCGAACTATGGGCATCTTTTCTTTACAGGAGAGCACACTGCGTTAACCATGATAAAATAACATAAACCCCGTGCGCATGCTACAGTTTCGGGGTGGCACGGTGGTGTAGTGGTTAGCACTGTCGCCTCACAGCAAGAAGGTCCTGGGTTTGAGCCCAGCGGCCGACGAGAGCCTTTCTGTGTGGAGTTTGCATGTTCTCCTCGTGTCTGTGTGGGTTTCCTCCGGGTGCTCCAGTTTCCCCCACAGTCCAAAGACATGCAGGTTAGGCTAATTGACCGTAGGTGTGAATGTGAGTGTGAATGGTTGTTTGTGTCTGTGTTACCCCTTTTCCACCAAATCAGACCCAGGGCTAGTTCGGGGCCAGTGCTGGTGCTGGTTCACAACTCGTTCAACTTGCGAGCCAGCTGAGAACCAGTTTGCTTTTCCATAGCTCGCGGTGCCACGTCATTACGTCGCTGTATACGTCATTACGTCGCTGTATACGTCAGTTATGTCGCTACGCTTGTTTAAACCTTGGCGCGAATATCGAAGCAAAAACAACACGGAAGAAGCAGCAGCAGCAACAGCAACAATAATAATGGATGACTTCGCGTTTGTACAGCTGCGGCTTCTCGCTGCTTAAAAATGGCGATCTTTCGCGGTCTTGTTATTGTTGTTGGTCTTAACAACTCCGCCCCCCCGCTGACGTAAGCGGTTCTTTCCTCTGACCCAGCAGAGAGCTGGTGCTAGCCTGGAACCGTTTTTTCTGGCCCCAGAGCCCGTTCTTTGTCAGTGGAAACAGAAAACCCGGTTCCAAACTAAGCACTGGCCCCGAACCAGCCCTGGAACTGCTTTGGTGGAAAAGGGGCATCTGTCAGCCCTGCGATAACCTGGCGACTTGTTCAGGATGTACCCCGCCTCTCGCCCATAGTCAGCTGGGATAGGCTCCAGCTTGCCTGTGACCCTGTAGAGCAGGATAAGTGGCTACAGATAATGGATGGATGGATGTTATAATTTCATGACCTCTGTTTTGTATGTTTTTGGCACAGTAAGTCGTGCGCCTCAGCTGTCAATGCACTATATATTAAAAACCACTCAATACAACTTTTAGATGCAGCCTTGTCTGAGCTTCAAGATTTCTGACACTGTGACAATCAAGTGCTGGATCAAGTGCTATTTTATAAGCTGCCAAATAACAAGGACTCTTCCCCCCATAAATATTAACATAACTGCTAATGTTGAATGAGTACGGTCCGATACTTAAATGTTTAACTGTGTGTGTGTGTATGTTTTTTCTTACTCACTGACTATCTTTACTTTTCTTTCTCTTTTCATACGCAGGATGTTTGCTGTCCAAACACAGATCACAGACCGGTGTCTTACATCAGGCCCTGTGTCTCCTGATGACATCTACCCTCCCACCCCTCTCTCTCTCTCTCTCTCTCTCTCTCTCTCTCTCTCTCTCTCTCTCCTTCCCCACTTAAGGACAGGATTAAATATCCCTCTTTTCTCTGTGTATGGTTGTTTTGTAAAAGGAGAAAGGGAGTTGAGAGAAGGGTGTTGACAGCTTACAGCTCATGGTATTGCCAGAAGATTACTTCTGACACTATTCCGTTGGCTCTCCAAGCTGAGTTAAGTGTTTCACACATTGACTCACTTTGGAGCTAGGGAATAGGATAATGTAGCATGTGATGAGGGTGTGATTGGAGTTTTGTAGAGTGAGACAGTTTTGTGTTATCTGCTCAAGTTGCAGCACATGCTTTTGTGCTCAAAAGAAAAAAAAAAGAAAAAAAGAAGCTCAGTACTAAAGAGAGAAGTCGGGGAAATCCGTGGCTGTACTATATATAAAGTGCTGGAATAAGGATTGACAGTGTGCATATGTGTATATTTTGCTCTGTTTGCAGAGATCAAATATCTCCACAATGATAGGAGTACGTTATAAATTCAAAGAACTTGTGGAGACATTGGGCTGGTACCTATGAAGAAAAAAAGGCAGCTTGTAAAAAGCCAATATATTTCCTTTGGCTAGGAAGTGGCACGTCTTTATTTAGCCACAGTAATACACAAGTCAGTGTAAATACACACAAAGGCAGTATAACAGCAGTGATTGTACATGTGTGAATAATGTGAGAGCAGGGAGGGCTGGCGGTGGGTAATCTCTTTGGAGTTCTGCTTCATAACCAGGTATCAGACAGGAGGATTAGCCTGAAATAGCAGTATTCTGTGTCTTCCTCTGTTCTCTGTCTCACTCACACAGTCTGTATATCTCGACTGTCTTGTAGCCTTTGGTTGAATTTTTTGGTCTTTTAATAAGTGAGCTAGAGTTCATTGAAACCATGTCAGTATGTGAGGTGGTTAATGATTGTGGTTCTCGACTGCTGTTTCACTTTGGCGAGGGCTGTGCTTTCATAGAGGACAGTAGTGGATAGTGAAATTCAGTAATACTCCTGGCACCGCACCACATTCTCATGTGCTTCATTTATTTCCCTAAGCAGTGCAGTGATTTATCTGTGTTTAACGGCATGACTGGAGTTTGCTGTCTTTGCACTAAAATCCGACCAAAAGGAGACACCTGACCTCCTGTTCCAAAGAGCAACTGCATTTGCAATGAGGCAGCTGTTAAATGTCTGACATGCTTACGCTTGTCCCTGTGCCCTCTCACCTCTTTGACTTGCAGTCCGGACCCTCTACTTTTTCCTTTTTCATCTATTTTAAGTTTCCTGGGTCAGAAAGACAGGAATGAAGGAATATAGGTTTATCTTTAGTCTGACTTGTGGGGTATGTTGTAACCTGTCAGACATTTAACAGTTATTCCATGAAATCGAGTCGTACATGAGCTGATAGTGTAGCGCCAAGTCGGCTATAAGTCATATACGACGAAATTGAATGGAATAACTGTTTTATTCTGTCCACATTCACTGGATTTTGAGAAACAGAGCATTTTTATTTTTTGCAATAAATAAAAACTTGATACAAAATGTCCGACAAAATCATTTCTGCTTAGAATGTAAACAAACCGGCGAAATGACAGTAGCAATTTGTGAAAAATGAGAGAATAATAATTCTTGAAAAATAAAAAAAGATACATTCTTACCAGGGGCGGCACGGTGGTGTAGTGGTTAGCGCTGTCGCCTCACAGCAAGAAGGTCCGCGTTCGAGCCCCGTGGCTGGCGAGGGCCTTTCTGTGTGGAGTTTGCATGTTCTCCCCGTGTCCGCGTGGGTTTCCTCCGGGTGCTCCGGTTTCCCCCACAGTCCAAAGACATGCAGGTTAGGTTAACTGGTGACTCTAAATTGACCGTAGATATGAGTGTGAGTGTGAATGGTTGTCTGTGTCTATGTGATGACCTGGAGACTTGTCCAGGGTGTACCGCACCTTTCGCCCGTAGTCAGTTGGGATAGGCTCCAGCTTGCCTGCGACCCTGTAGAACAGGATAAAGCGGCTAGAGATAATGAGATGAGATTTTGTTGCTTTTTTTTTTAAATCCCCCCGGCATATAATACAGGGGGATATAGCTATCGCTCTGTCCGTCCGTTTGTAACCATTTTAGTTTCTGGAGCATAACTCAAAAACTAAGATTTTTTTTTTCATAAAACATGACAGTTATGTTAAGTGACTAGACGAGTTGTGCCTTTTGACATTTTGGGATTTCTGTGATTATTTTTTCCATATTTCCATGGCAACCAATTCAACTTCAGAAAATTTGGAGTGGGGTTTCATGTGAGGGCCAGGCGGATATGTCATCTCCTGATGACTCTTGGTTGTATTTTTGGGGGGTTTGATTTCGAGTAGAGTTTTTATTTCGTCCTCGGGTGGTTGAGCAACACGCTCCGCCATTTTGTTTTTCTCTACTTATGGTATATGAGCTGATAGCCTAGTAGTAGAGTAGCCAAATGGAGCATACGATTGCTTATATCTAATGAATGTGGATAGAATAATTAGACATATCATGCAAGATTCACTTAACAGGGTCCATGTGCGTATGTTTATTCGTACCAGTAGTGTGTGCTGGGCTGTGTGAGATGTATAGCCAAAAAAAAAAAGGAATGTGGTAGAGGATTTTTTCCCTCTCTCTGAGCCTCTGCCATAAGCTCTACCTAAAGACACATTGGTTCCATGCATTTGCTTTAGCATTCCTTTGACTGCACACTCCTCTTTAGATGTATGAAATAGCTGATCTCAGCACATTACATTCTTTAGCGTTTCTTTTCGCTCTTTTGTAGTCACTTTCTCCTCTCTCTTCATGCTTCAGGTTTCAGATCTGATTTTTTTTTCCCCTTCATACCCTAAAATGCTTTCAGAGACTTATCTAAGAGTACATTTTGGTGTTATTAGGACAACTCTTCATTCCCTTTTAAACCCTGCCCTGCTTATCCAGACTCCTTCCTTAAGACTAAAACTAGCAAATGCCAATTCCTCTGTGAGGAGACTTTCTTCTTAAACCATCACCAGTTGAACATCTGTGCTCTATATGTGTTCAATTATGTGCACGACTGTTATGAGTAGTGGGTGGGAGGTAGGTTTACAAAGACGAGGTGCAGTCAGACATGCCCTAACCACCCCTCTCCTGTCAACTGGTCATGGTGGTCTGGCAGAGAACTGGAGCAGACTGTGGTAGGCACATACCCAGCCTTGCACTGATAAACCGCAAGCTAAATGTAGCATTTGCTGTCAGGCGCTGGTAAATTCCTCTCACTGTTAAGCATTTTGCATTATTGAGCCTTCAGTCAGGTAAATCCCATTGGGTTAAATCCTTCTACTATAAAGGTTGTGGTGTATGAAGATCTAGATTTCAATTCTCAACTCTAAAAGGCATATATTCTGTGTACAGTTGTATACAATACACCATCAGGGACAGTGAACCATTTAGAGGTTTCCATTAATGATTATTAATGCATAATACATGTAAATGCATCCATTATTCTCTACACGTCTTGCTGTAGATGCAAGAACTGGAGCAGAGAGTGACGGAGGCTGACCAGCGGGCTGAGAATGCAGAGAAACAAGTATGATCTCTTGTTCATTTTAACTAGTGTTGCTTACTGCCTCTTATTTTTTTAAATTCCTGATTCAGGAGCACTGATTAAAGATGCTAGTATTTATTCTGGTAATCTGAATTCAAGGTACAGATAATGGAAGAGAAGCTTAAATCGGTGAACATGCATCCCAGTGAATCAGAAAGCTCCTTGTACAGGCGATACCAAGAACTGACCGGTCAGATACAGGAGAAAGATATGGTAGTAAAGAAACTTGAAGCACAGCTGGAAAAACAGGTATGTACCAATACTGATCTGAGCGAGACACATGTATGTCCTTAAAACTCGCAGAATGGGATGATCTGACCTTCTCACATGCCTATAATTGCTTTTCTTTATCTGCAGAATTTGCTTCGAGCCCAAGAAGCCAAGATTATAGAGGAGAAAGCGGCCAAAATCAAAGACTGGGTTACGTTTAAGTTACGGGAGGTGAGCTATGAGTTAGGGGAAAAAAACATTCAACCTAGCATACTTAAAGGATATACGCAGAACCTTTATTTTTAAATACATTCCTGAGTGGATAGTATCTCCATCCTTGACTCTTGTATGCTGCATAAATGGGAATAAAAAATATATATTTTTGAGAGTTAAAATCGACTGCAAAGTTGGCATTCGAGCTGCTCCGCTGAGCCAGCCAGCCCTGAGTGTGTGACATCACAGTGGTAACTGGTTTTAAGGCCAAGGCCTCTTACAGCTATAGACCAAAGTCATATAAATAAAAATTATGGTGAAAGTAAGAAATAGCGTTACCGACTTGCTCAACTAAGACTGATTTGACTTCATTGATTGTGGGTTGACTCTCATTAAAACAGGATAGGTGTTATAACTTATGCAACATGCATGTACATGCATGCATTTTCACTGATAAAACGTAAAAGGCTAATTAAATAATCAGATGAACTGAGACAATCACATTCTGAAGCAAATTAAATAATCTTATACCGGTAACTTAAACACACAATACAAGTTACATGTATTAATCTAAATGCAGGTGAACAACGTGTTGTTTTTGTTGTTTTGTATCCAAATGAGAGTCGGAGCTTACCCGTCTGTGTTCTTGCTTCTTGAAGGCCGACCTTGTGGCCGATTGTTCTGAAACAATCTGACTTTCAGTTGTTCGTTCAGTTCTCTGTTCATTCGCTTCTTCCACGTAAGGGCGAGATAGCAGCAATATCCAGCGGAGAAATCAGACGGCTGGTCCACTCATCCTCTATTTTCTCCATACTGAGTACTCCGCCATTACTGCTCGGCTCAGGCAATTACTAAAACCTGGGACGGGATGGGATGTCACCGGTTTTAGCAGCAACCGTGGGGAGGTCACTGCCCGAGCGATAATATGTCGCATCCCGTTCCATCCCAGGTTTTACCAACAACCCTCGGCTCACACTCCAGGAGAACTGGTGCAACTGAACTTACTTTCCTTTTTTAAAAAAATAATAAAATAAAATAAATACTTTCTTTTTCTTGTAGTTTTATTTAATTGTTGATACTGCACCCTCTTTCAATACGGGCTTATAGCCAACGCTCCTCACCAGATCAGAGGTTTCGTACAAGTCCTCAGTAAAATGTGCAGAGCAGAGGAGAGACCACTGTGCCCAATGTGCCCATGAACTTCTTGCAAAACGCGTCCAAATCTTTGCAGTTTGAACATTCTTGGGCCATGAATGCAACATAAATCCACCTTCTGTCCTGTTGCTGCACCGGCCGGCAACACATCTATGTGGCATGGCGATAAATTAGCTCAAAATGGAGGATCGGAGTTGCAGTCAGCTCTGTGTTTTAGTCTAGCGAAAATGGCGATGAGACCGATAGACTTCCTGCTGTGACGTTACGGACGTCAAGGTCATTCACTCAGATCGCTACCTATATGAATCACTTTAACCGTAAAAATGACTATATTAGATTTATTGTTAATGCTTAAAACTATTCCTGTGCCATTCTTGAGGTCTCAAGGCATTTATAAACGCAAGTGAGGCCATGGTTCTGCGTATCTTCTTTAAAGGTTTTTCAGTTCGTCTCTTTTGTTATGTAGTGCTTCAATAAGTGGAACCCCTTTAGAAAGTTTGAACTATTATCCATCCATAGAACCCAAGAAGAGCTATTTATCAACCACAGTTACTCCGTTACCATTTCTATTAAATACCTCCATTAATATCTAGGCATGTAGTGATACATTATGCAACGATAAATCGTGATACAAACTTATGATGATTCAAACTGATGAAATGAAAATGAATCGTGATTATTATTAGGTTGCATAGTTTCTTATTTTTTCCTAGTTGTAATTGTGTTGTTGAGACAGAAGAGAACAAAGTATATTTTACAATAATGTAGAATAGCGAGAAAGCATGTGACTTTACACTAGGTGGAAGTAACACAGCTCTAATACCAGGAAAACACACCAAAAACAGATTTAAAATGGTTAAGAGTTGTGCGATTGACTGTACAAATTGATTTCACAAGAAGTCTAATCGTGAATTGAGGAAATCGTTGCATTGTATTAATATATTTCCCTTTCAGATGGAGATGGAGAACCAGCAACTGAAGATGACCAATCTGAAACAGTCCGAGCAGATCCTCCTGCTGCAGGACAAACTTCAAAGTAAACCTCCTTCTTTTTTATCATTCTTGCATTTCTCTTATTTTCTTTTCAATAATTTTTTTTCAATGAAATCTGAATTTCCAACTTCTTTACCACAGCTGTACTGGAGAGGCCCACATCTCCATGTTCTCCAGTGCCTCTAATAGTTGATTCTCAGCTGGTGTCCTCCAGCTCCCTTCACACTCCCTGCTACTTTGGAGCATCCCCTGTACAGGATGAGACCTTGAGGATGTCATGCAGGCCTGGGTCCAGCACTATCAGAGGCATGTCTTTCCATCCACATCACAATTTACTGCATAAAGCACACAGAGTTATGCGATGTTGGTTTTATCCTAAGTTCTTTCTTTTTCACATGTAGGGATTGATTTGGTGAGAAACAGGTTGATACCTTGGAAGTAAATAAAGATGATTTAGTTCGATTATACGTCTTTACCATAATGGTCAAGCTGGTGTAGAGAGTTTGAATGAATACATTTGTGTCTGTTACAGATGGTAAGAGGAAGGCACCAGAGGCTTCAGATTCTCAGAATGCATCTGAACATTTGACTCGACACAAATTCAGCACAGATCGAGGAGTCACTGCAACAGGAATAAAAATAATGGACAGGAGGGAAAGGATGGAGCCTTTTGCTGTTATCGCACGGGAGCGAGGAGGAGGAGGCGCTTCAGATAGAGACCACTCCTCTGACGAGCTCAACAGCAAGTTCCGCTTACAGCGCCTTCGCTCATCTTCATCTTCGTCTTCCTCTTCCTCCTCAGCCTATGAGACTTCTGGCCCTCGTAGCTTTGACACACCCACTCCTACTCCTAAGAGTCCTCCTCCAGTGGGGGTTTCTCCATCTCAGATCAACCCTGCTCCTCTAGCTCTGCCTTCTGGCACCAGTATGACTCTACCCAAGGTCCGGACCCCTCTGACACCTCGTGATAGCATCCAGCTCCTCAAGAAACACCACAGTCAACCCCAGCCAGGCCTGGAACGCCTCCATCATGTTAATGTCACTATAGACATTGGATCCTCAACATCCCCGTACCGTTGTAGTCTGGCTCTGGGTTCTGCCTCGACACTCGGGGTAGAGGAGACAGACATTGATGAGGGACCTCTAGAAAGCATGGAAGGGGTGGTCGAAGGGTTCCTAGAAGAAGTAGCACCCCATGATGGTGCATCATTTGTGGGGTTGGCAGAGGAGCTGGAGATGCTGGATCCAGAAGCTCTGAAACCACCTACTCCGCCTTTGCACCGTTTTCCTTCCTGGGTATGATGGATGGAGGAATGTGTGTCTAAACCAGACTTATTCAAGACTTAAATTCAGTATTTGGTTGTTACTGACTGCCCTTTTATGCATGTATATGTTCTGTAGGAGAGTCGTATCTATGCAGTTGCAAAGTCTGGTATGAGGGTTTCAGAAGCCAGCCCTGGAGCCAGAAATACAGGGAGAGGTAGGTGAACCAATCAGTAGTAATTTCTGTCTTAGCACTACCAATATTACAAACAATCATTGCTCAATCACCAATCAGTTACCAACAGGTTCACTCTATCACCAGCCAATCACCACACCTCACTCACAAGATGCACCATCAGCAGATGGATATGGTTTAAGAATGCTTCTGTGGTTTTGCTCCTCTTGAGCTGTCAGTGAGAGACCAGGTCTTGTTTGATGTCACTTCCTCTTACCTGGGGGAACACACACACCTGGACAGCTGAGACTACTATTCACTATAACTTTTAAAGGCTTTTCGAGGTGTGACGGAACGGAGGCTGAGAATGGAACGGCTTCTTTCTCATTAAACCTGATGAAAGGACAAAGTCAGCATGTAATTTGCACTGTGCCTCCTCTTCTCCTGTTTCCTTGACTTACAGCTTTCAGTTTCCCAGAGCAGCTCCAGGAGATTATACTGTTTCTGATCATCCTGTGTACTCATCTCATTATCTCTAGCCGCTTTATCCTGTTCTACAGGGTCGCAGGCAAGCTGGAGCCTATCCCAGCTGACTACGGGCGAAAGGCAGGGTACACCCTGGACAAGTCGCCAGGTCATCACAGGACTGACACATAGACACAGACAACCATTCACACTCACATTCACACCTACGGTCAATTTAGAGTCACCAGTTAACCTAACCTGCATGTCTTTGGACTGTGGGGGAAACCGGAGCACCCGGAAGAAACCCACGCGGACACGGGGAGAACATACAAACTCCACACAGAAAGGCCCTCGCTGGCCACAGGGCTCGAACCCGGACCTTCTTGCTGTGAGGCGACAGCGCTAACCGCTACACCACCGTGCCGCCCCTCCTGTGTACTCGGGAGTGGGAAAAATTTCGACTTAACTGTTAGACTTACCATTTTAGACCTTAATGTTAACTGGAAAAATTCAAACTTAAGTGTTAAATTAGGTTTATAAATAATGTCAACTAGATCACAGGTCTCCAAGGATGAGGGGAGAATGACTGTGGAATATCATTATAATTATGAATTTTTTTTTTTCCCAGTCAAATTGTTTTACGTTGTTGGGTCGTATAATCATGTAATTTTAATACGGAAAATGCACACAATGGCATTTAGACATCAGATGTAAATACATTCAGTCACTTCAGAGTTGCACGAAAAGAGATGTGTCTCAGCAACCTGATTCTGAATACAAGGACCATACTCAGTTTTATCCCCCGCTGGCTGAAAGGCCCGAACGGGGGATTATGTTGTGGCGATGTCCGTCCCGGGAAGGGTGCTCACCTTCTGAAAACAACTCCTCTCACAATTTTTGGAGGAACTTCATGAAACTTGGCAGGATTCTTTGTTATATGTAGGTAATATGCATATTGCAATTTCGTTCAATTCAGTTGCATTTTACCAGAGTTACAGCCCTTGATTAACAAAATTATACTTTGACAATTTCATGAGAGTGTGTTTTCCTTCTGAAATTAAGTCCTCTCGCAATTTTTGGAGGAATTTCACAAAACTTGACAAAAGGCCTTGCTATATGTCGGGAGTACACATATTGTTATTTTGTTCAATTCGGTCGCATTTTACCAGAGTTGTGGCCCTTGATTAACAACCTTGTACTTTCACAATTTCATGAAGGTGTGCTTGCCTTCTGACATCAACTCCTCTCACAATTTTTGGACAAATTTCTCAAAGCTTGGCAAAAGGCCTTGTTATATGACGGTAATACACATTGCGATTTAATTTCGTTTGTGAAAATTTTACCAGAGTTTTGACCTTTGATTAAATAACTTATACTTTGACAATTTCATGAAGGTGTATGTTCTTCTGAAATAAACTCCTCTCACAATTTGTGGAGGAATTTCATCAAACTTGGCAAAAGGCTTTGTTATATGACAGTTATACACGTATTGAAATTTCGTTAAATTTGGGCAAATTTTACTGGAGTTATGCCCTTGATTATGAATAAACTTGTACTTTGGCAATTTCATCAAGGTGTACTTGCTTTCTGAAATCAACTTCCCTCACAATTTTTATCCCCCGCTGACCGAAAGGCCCGAAGGGGGATTATGTCGTGGCGATGTCTGTCCATCCATCCTGGGAAGGGTACTGACCTTCTAAAATCAGCTCCTCTCAATTTTTGGAGGAATTTCACCAAACTTGACAGGATTCCTTGTTACATGTCCGTAATACACATATTATAATTTCATTCAATTCAGTTGTATTTTATCAGAGTTATGGCATCGTTGCCAGCGAGGGATGTTGTGCTCTCAGAGCACTCTTGTTTGTAACTGCTTTCAATAACCAGTTGTGGTAAATGTGGAGCCTATGCTAGGAACACTGGGCATGTGAACACACCCTGGATGGAACCATCACAGGCCACCATGCATATACACATTGACATGTGTGCGGCAATTTACATACCGTATTTTCCGGACTATATGTCGCTCCGGAGTTTAAGTCGCATCAGCCAAAAAATGCATTATGAAGACAAAAAAAACATATATACGTCGCACTGGACTATAAGTTGCACTTTTTTGAAGGGTTATTCTATCCATAGAATCTGTGATTCTATCTGATAAGCGGCGCGTGGTTACTGCGCGACTGCATTGTTTATTTAATAAACGAACAGCTGAGCAGTGATAACGCGCCCTTTGCCCTGTAAGTAGCCTAGTCTGATTATTTTAAATATCTACTACTATCTTTAATACTATCACTATCGTTATTACTAATAGCCTATATTATTATTATAACTAATATTAGTAGCCTATTACTGATGCATTAATCAGTTTGCTTTTAGAATATTTTTACCGGTAGGGCTTATTATCGCCCCATGGCTCTTTCATCTTTGTTATTAAAGCTGTAGTCATCATCGAGGAGTGTCATTCTTCATTTTTGTCGAATTTTATTTCATCAAATCAGAGGTCAAGTAGGCTATAGGTATATCATCTCCAAAGACAGGTACGGTAGTAAAAACAACCGTCTAGTGAAAAAAAAAACAACAACAACAACCGCTTTTAAATCCCCTACTTAAATTCTTAAAATGAGTCATTTAACTCATGTCTTGTGTGATCTGATCTCCAATGGTGAAATAAACCGGTTGTGATGAGTACAGTCTGTTATTTTAGAAGATAAATGTAATATATAATTTAATATATAGACTAATAAAAATTAATATTTTATAATATAATATCACGACATATTACTGTCTGTAACTGTTTGTCACTAAAGCGTTTTCTAAGATCATAATGTCTGATATTATTATTATTATTATTATTTTACACACACAATAAGCGCATGTGCGTAAAGTTATAGTAAACCATCCCCCGCCTTTTTTTTTTTTTTTGAGTCGCCGGACCCACCCACCTCCTGCGTTCCGGGACCTCCCACTTCACAAATTAAGCACTGCCTAAAATCACTACATAACTTATTTAAATAACTATAGGCCTATCATTAATAATAAAACACAGGCCAATCAAGTTTATCAAGCTGATGATTTCACTCCAAATCAGCAAATCCATTGAATTCCTCATCCTCGGTGTCGCTTCTGAACAACTCTGCCTCCAGCGGCAGATGAAGCGCCGTTTCCTCTTCTTCTGCGTGGCTATCGTCAGACTCAGCATCAGCTCCAGTTATTCCGCGGTGAAAAAAAACAAAACAACATATATACGTCGCACCGGAGTATAAGTCGCATGGCCAGCCGAACCATGAAAAAAAGTGTGACTTATAGTCCGAAAAATACGGTAACTACTATTTCCACCTGCTTATATGTTTTTGGGAGGAAACTGAAAGAAAACCTCAGAGAAAACCTATGCAGACACAGGGAGAACATACAAAACTATATGCTCTACGCTAACCCAAATTCAGGATTAAATCTGGGATACTAGAGCTACTCACTATGCTAATATGAGAAACTTTCCCTGCATAAATATTGGCATATCTTTTGAACTTAAGGTGCCAACAATGAATATGTCCCTAAATAATTTGCTCAAGTTCTTTACTGCCTTATAAATTGGGCATGTTACAAATAATTTAAAATACAGCATAGCATTAGCATAAGGTATGAATTGTTAGGCTTTATTTTAATACTGCATGTAAATGTCCATACGAATACCGGCTATGATCACTGTATTAGACATGATTACTTTCGGCAAACTTTGAGTGATTCATAGTTGTCGACCTTCACCATGACTTGTGTGTGGACACTAAAATGTTTTCATATTCAGCAGCGTTTTCAGCACCATGTTTCTACATGTGATTATTATTCTGCAGTGTCCACTTTCCCCCAATACCCTGCAGCAGGTCCTTTCACACATCTCATCTACAAGAATATCAGCATACCGGTCTACTCCACACTGAAAGGGGTGAGGAGACAGTATTGCCGTATTATTATTATTATTATTATTATTATTATTAAATTCCTTACTGATGCAGTTAATCTAATTTGTCACTGAAAATGCAGATGTTCAATAGTACCATTTAAGCTTAAGATTTTCACTGCTTTTTTGACTGTCATGTCTGCATTTTTTTAGAAAGCCACACAGATCAGCAGCGCTCCTCTTCCTGATGAAGACTCAGGCTCAGAGGACGACAGCAACTCACTGGCCAGCCTGCGCACCTCAACAGTGGGGACAGAGAAGAAGGGCAGTACCCCAGGCAGCCCTCGCGCTGTAAAGAGAGGTGAAGAAACGTGATCGCCAAGCTGTTTCTTCTAAATCCCTTTCTACCTATTTAATACACTTTACACGCTACAGAAGAGAAAGATAAAACAACGCACTGAAATTTAGTGCTTTGTCTCCTCAGTGGTGAATTTATTTTGTGTTCTGGCTCCACAGGGAATGGCTTTATCTCTCCAGTCTGAATGAACCAGTGTTTCCATTCCTTAAGACCTCTTTGATTTTTATTAGTCAACTAACCTGGTGCACTTCTATGCACCAGAATTAGGCTCTAATCCTTACAGATTTTACAGAAGTACTCTTTATTGTTGCAGCTTCAGCTGTTTATAAATCACTCTGGATATGAGTAACTGCCAAATGACTAAATCTAAATGTAAAGTGGATGGTCAGGCCCATCAGGCTCCTTTCCACACCTCACCCCCCAACCCCCATGACTATATTACAGCTAACGAATTATTAAGTGATATTTCATAGAATTTTAAAAAGACTCATCAAACTCACCACTGCTCTTTAAATATTGCTAAAGAACTGAGGGATGGCTGGAGTTTTTGCTGTTTCGTTATTCAGTCAGTAATTAGTTACACTAACCAAAGAATGAAGTGATGGTTTAACATTATGCTAATTGTATGAAGAGAGCAACATTGGTGTGCGAAGATTCGATTCATGCCACATGACACAATTAGCAAACAAACATTTTGTAACGGTTCGTATGGGTGGGTGGAGCACAGAGGACGGCAGGACAGAGATCAGGTTCTAAAATAGGGGTTTTATTACCACACTTTTCAGTGAACAACTCTTAACTAGACAGACACACACACGACTGGCGTCTGGTTCGGGGATGAGCTCCTCTGCTCTACGCTCTCCCTCCTTAAATAGGGCACGGTCACTGGGAAGACACACACAAACACAGGTTAATTGACCTCAGGTGTAGTGATTCTGCCACTTACCTTCCCTGACTCCGCCCTCCTGTCACAGACCGGCGCTTGACCACGCCCCCACTGCCACACATTTACATAACAGAATTTAATGCTGTCTGATAGGCTGTGTGGGGGCACACAAGGAAGCAGTACATGATGTATGTGGCTACATATGAATTAGTTTTTTTTTTAAATGTTTGATTGTCAAAAGTAAGTAGGGCCTGGGCCCTACTAGCCCTAGCCTGGGCCCACCCATCCTAAGCGTGACGCAACACGAGGGCCTGTTCTGAGCTTAGTCTGGCAAGGCAGGCTATCTACAGCATTTCCAAGCTCCCGAAAAATTGGGAACCAATCAACTTTGAGCATCTCCAACGGCCCTGGGTAGAGGCGTGTTCAAGGCACTGACGTAGTAGAACTGCGACCGGAAGCCATAGATCGTTTACAGTGGTAGATGCTGTATTGAAAGCATTCAACGGGAAGTTCTCATTGAAAACGGAGCAGAGAGCAGCCCTGGAGGTATTTATTGAAAGGAAGGACGTTTTCGCCTTGCTCCCGACCGGCTTCGGTAAGAGTTTAATCTACCAGTTACTCAAGCAGTTTCCGTCGCGTCACATACGTCAGAGGAAAGAGTGATGTGATTGGTTTAAGCTTCGTCACAGCCTTTTCTGGCTTCGACCAGTAGCAAACTGAGGCATTTCAGGGAGGCGGGTCAACCACGCACTCTGGGAAACAGTTTGGCTTAATAGCTTGGCCAGACCAAATGCTCGGAGAGCTTTGAAGTCGCGTTAGCCAGGCTATACTAGCCCTATCGATTGTGCAGTCCATGATCTATGTACTGGATGTTCATTGATATTGGTTATATATAGTCAGTAATGGGCCCGCATGGCTGCAACTAAGCAAGAGAGAACTAGCTGCCACATGTTTAAAGTGTTGGTTTATATTAGATTTGATCATGCTAGGTTGAAAACCTGTAGTCATTGGTGATACCCTTTGAGGATAAGGTTCCTGTGGTAAATTGTCTCTAGTTCATGACCTGGCTCTTGCTTTCTAGGAGTTTCCATGTCCTCTATCAGCTCGGAGAGTGATTATGCCATCCCTCCAGATGCCTACTCACTGGACAGTGACTACTCGGAGCCAGAGCAGAAAGTACAGCGTACTTCATCCTACTCCTGTGAGAGTGTTGGACCTGTATGTATCTCACTAATAATTCCCTCACTCTCCTCCTACCATGTTACTTAATACTTCTTGTTCTGGGCTTTATAGACTTGATTTGCTAGCTTTTTTAGATCCTTTACCATACTTTCTCAATCCAGACATGTAGTCACATTTGTTTCTGTCAGTATAAAGAGCTCACATACATAAGCTTTTGTCCACTATTAGAGGACTTTTCTTTTTTTCCCCGTTTGTTTTTGTAACTGGAAAGCAACCTTGGGTATAAAAAAGGCACTATGTAAATTAAACATTATTATTACGGTATTATTATTATTATTATTATTATTATAAGCCAGTGTTGTCTGAGACATTGTTGTATGTGTTTCTGTAGGAGACTCTTGAGAAATCTGGCTACCTGCTAAAGATGGGAAGCCAGGTCAAGGCATGGAAAAGGCGCTGGTTCATCTTGAGGAATGGAGAGATCCTGTATTATAAATCACCAGTGAGTACATGGATGTGACTAATTGACACTGTGCAAGCTTCTAAGAAATCGCTAACTTTGTATGTGGGAGAGAGAATGATGACATGATGGGAGAGACTGAAATAGCAAAGGCTGGTTATTGATCCCTTTTAGAGAGGCTTCTAAAGCTTAAGGAAGCTTAAGAAGCACTTTGGAGGGGAGGGGACTGAGACAGTTCATTAAAGTCAATCTTTGAAAGCAGAAACATCTAAATGGGCTGCCCTTCTCTGCAGCACTCGGCCAGGAGTGATGTATAAAAGGAGTGGGAATTGGCAGGAGCTACAGTAGCAGTCAAACGTTTGGACACACCTACTCATTTTTAGCTTTTTCTTTATTTTGGCTATTTTCTACACTGTAGGACAACACCGAAGACATCAAAACTTTTTGAAATAATAGATGGAACATGTACCATATGCAATTATGTGCTAAACAATGAAAGTGTTTAAAAAGTACAAACTATGTTTTGTATTTTAGATTCTTTAACATAGTCATAGTTTATCTTGATGACGCTTTGCACACTATTGGCATTATCTTAACTAACTTCATGAGGTAGTCACCTGGAATGCTTTTCAGTTAACAGGTACCTCGTCAAAAGTTAATTAGTGCAATTTCTTGCCTTCTTAATGCATTTGAGATCAAACCGTAAACAGTAAATAATAAAAATACAGTAAATAGCCCTATTCCACAACTGCAGTAATCCATATTATGTCAAGAACCGCTCAACTAAATAAAGAGAAACAAGTCCATCATTACTTTAATATATGAAGTGTCTTTTAATTGAGTGATTCCACGCTTATGGGTACTGAAATGGGGACATGAACTTATTTTTAAAAATTCACCTAAAACCATTTCTTTTTTTACCATCAGGTCACAAAACATGTAATCTTTAATGAATGATATGTTAAAAGATAACTTTAATTTTCTGAGATGTAATAAAAACATATTTATATGCCAAAGTCAAGCCTATGAGTTCCAAAATGATGTCTGTTACATTACTTCTGTTACGATTGTCCATCTCGCGTCTGTTACAAATTAATTACAATCTAGCTATATACCATGTTAATCTTATTGAAAGAATGTGTATGTTTATTCTACTACACATGTTTATTAATTATATTTGCTAAAACATCACCTTCCTATGTTTCAAAAAGTAATTCTACATTGTTAAAATTGAGAATATATATGTCCACAACACTTCTGTTACGTTCTGACTTTGGCATATAAATATGTTTTTATTACATCTCAGAAAATTAAAGTTATCTTTTAACATATCATTCATTAAAGATTACATGTTTTGTGACCTGATGGTAAAAAAAGAAATGGTTTTAGGTGAATTTTTAAAAATAAGTTCATGTCCCCATTTCAGTACCCATAAGCGTGGAATCACTCAATTAATAAAATAAAGAAACTACTGAATTAGAAAGTGCATTCAAACTTTTGACTGGTAGTGTACGTTCATCAGTATAGTTAAAAAGCTTAAAGAGACCAAAATCCTATCCCAGTGAAAGTTCAGATCTTCAATGCCTTTTCAAAAGATTGCATCATTAATGTGTGCAGCAAGTTATAGCCACTATTCTGTATACAATTATCGAGAATTGTTAATGCTACTGTATGATTTATGTTTATTCTAAGGCATCAGTCAAAGCGCTAATTTTAGAAGCATTACATTACATGGCATTTAGCAGATGCTCTTATCCAGAGTGATGTACAACAAGTGCAAAAGTCAGGTACAAGAAGTGCTGAACTTCTAAACAAGAAAGTTCTAGTGCCAGCTGAACAAGTGACAGAATAACACTAAGTGTAATATTCTGCTGAAGTACCAACAAATAGCAAACAGCCAAGGAAAACAATTCAACCTTACAAATGAGCTGACAAAGTACAACTAAATAGAGAAAAATAAAACCCCAATGGTTAACCCTAGGGTAAACAGTACACAGCCTGGATTGGTCAAGACCCCTGTGCAATTACACAGTGGACAGGGAAGCAGGGGAAAGGTGCCACCTGAGGAGGTGGGTCTTAAGTCTGTGCTTGAAGGTGGTCAGGGAGTCAGCAGTTCTTACCTCAATGGGAAGGTCATTCCACCAACGGGGAGCCAGGACAGACAGCAGTCTTGAGTGGGCTGGGCAGGAGCAGAGATGAGGAAGAGCCAGGCGACCAGTAGTAGCAGAGCGTAGGGATCTGGCTGGCGTGTAGGGTTCGATCAGTCTCTGGAGGTATGCTGGACCTAACCCTTTGTCTGCCTGGTAAGTTAGCACCAATGTCTTAAATTTGATGTGCGCTGTGAGAGGTAGTCAGTGAAGGGCGGCAAGCAGAGGGGTAATATGGGAGGAATGAAGGAGGTTGTAGACCAGGCAGGCTGCAGTGTTCTGGATGAGCTGCAGGGGTCTGATGGCAGATGTTGGAAGGCCAGCAAGGAGAGAATTGCAGTAGTCCAAGCGGGAGAGGATCAATGAGAGAGGACCAGGAGCAAAATAAAGTAGGTGGTGAGGAAGGGGCGAATCCTTCAGATGTTATAAAGTTTGAATCACTGCAGCAATGTTCGCTGAGGAGGAGAGTCTGTTGTCGAACACCACCCCAAGGTTCTTTGCACTGGGTGAATATGACATAGAGTTGTCCCCCAGAGAGATGATGAAGTCCAGGGGTGGAGAGGATGGAGCGGGAATGTAGATCACCTCCATTTTGCCTGGGTTGAGCTTCAGGTGATGGTTGTTCATCCAGCTCTGGATGTCACGCAGGCAAGCAGAGATGCAAACAGAGACCTGTGTGTCAGAAAGAGGAAAAGAAAGAAACAATTGAGTGTCATCAGCATAGCAGTGGTAGGATAGACCATGAGCAGAGATAATTGGGTTGAGAGACTGAGTGTAGAGGGAGAAGAGAAGCAGGCCAAGGACTGAACCTTGAGGAACACCAGTGATAAGTGGACATGGTGCTGATACGGTACTAGACCAGGTAACCTGGAAGGAACGACTGGAGAGGTAGGGCTTGAACCAATCCAAGGCTGTCCCACAGATCCCCAGAGCTGATGAAGATGATAGGAGGATGGGATGATCAACAGTGTCAAATGCAGCAGAAAGGTCTAGGAGAATCAGGACAGAGGAGAGGGAGGCAGCACGTGAAGTGCCTCACTGACGGAGAGAAGCAGTCTCGGATGAGTGTCTGGCTCGGAAGCCAGACTGATGAGGATCCAGGAGATTGTTCTGAGAGAGAAAAGAAGAGAGTTGGTTAGCAGCAGCATGTTCAAGCGTCTTTGGTAGGAAGGGGAGAAGGGAAACTGGGTGGTCTGGATGACAGAGGGGCCTAGGGTGGGTTTTTGCAGCAGAGGGGTGATGTGGGCTCGTTTGAAGCTGGAGGTAAAGTATCCAGAGGACAAGGAGGAGTTGACAAGGGAGGTGATAAATGGAAGGATGTTAGTAGTGATAGACTGGAGGAGAGATGAGGGAATAGAATCAAGGGTACAGGTGGTAGGATGGTGAGAAAAGAAAACATAAAACAGTTGACGAGGGTTAGAGATGGAGTTATGAATTTTGGAATGATAAAACTTGATCTTAGCTGATGTGAGTGACTCTGTGAACTTGGCCAGGAGGGATCGATAGTGAGACAGGTCAGCTAGGGCCCTGGATTTTCTCCACTTCCTCTCTGCTGCTCGTAGGCTGCTTCTGTTGGAGCAAAGTGTTTTGGACATCCAGGCACAAGGAGGGGAAGATCTTGCTGGTCTGGAAATAAGAAGAGGTAATGTATTCAGTGATGTGGAGAGAGAGGAGAGCAGAGAAGATGCAGCAGATTCAGTGGGAAGACTGGAGAAGGATTCAAATGGGGGGAGGGAAACAGTGACAGGAGGCAAGAGAGGAGGGAGAAAGGGAGTGGAGGTTACGACGGACTGTAACAGTGGGGGTAGAAGAGGGGAGGTGGGGTGGAGAGTAAGAGGGAGGGAGAATGAAATGAAGTGGTGGTCAGACAGATGGACCGGGGTAACTGTGGGATCTGAGACAGAGCAGTTTCTGAGGAAGACCAGGTCTAGAAGGTTGCCAGCTTTATGGGTTGGAGGTAAGTGCAGCAGGGAGAATTCAAAGGAGTGGAGTAGTAGAAGGAAGGCAGCAGGGTGGGAGGCTTCTAGGTGAAGGTTGAAGTCTCACAGGAGCATCATTGGGGTGCCACCTTCTGGGAAGGAGCTGAGTAGGACGTCCAGTTCATCAAAGAAACATCCCACAGGGCCTGGAGGGCGATATACAACAATGGCAAACATCAAAAAGAAACACCAAAGAATACTACACATGCAAAAATAAATGTTGCTGCATGTCTTTTTTCTCTTGCTATCTATTCTCAGTGCTCAAATATAGAAATAAATGGGAATATTTAGCATATTTATATATTATAATTATATTGGATTACAGTATACAGCCTAGATGTTATACAGTACATGTTTTCTATTATTTTATAATATATAGTCAGTATACTGTATTTATCCATATATCATTTGTACTGTTATTTAGTTGAAGGGGTTGTGTAAGTAGACTGCAAGAGTGATGATGTTTGCTTTGGTTGTGCTGCACCTTCAGAGTGACGTGATCCGGAAGCCTCAAGGCCAGATTGAACTCAACTCTTCATGTCGGATAGCCCGTGGAGAGGGAGCGCAGACATTCCAGGTCAAACACACACGCACACAAACAAACACACATTGCATTATGCCTCTAGAATGCTTTAAGCAAATCTGTCAACTCTGAGCTTCCCATCACAGGCTGCTGTAGGTCTGACTGCTTGATGTCTTAATCTCTCTTTGAACAGCGCTCTGTCACAGAAATGAATGTTTAGCCTTTCTGTGTTTACATTATTGGATTACCAAAGTTGCAGTGGGAGCAGTTTTGTGTAATTCTCTTTAGACACTATGCTTTAAGGATCTTATTGTTCTACCTTATGTAAAAATCCCCTTTCTAATGTACACCTCAGTAGCAGTATGATTTTTGTTTGAAAATTTTTGTCTGAAAATCAAAGACAGCTTTAAATTTTGTGTGTGGAATAGTTAATCACAGAGAAGAAGACATTCTACCTAACCGCAGACTCTCCCAACATCCTGGAGGAATGGATCCGAGTTCTTCAGAACATTCTTAAAGTCCAGGCCAGTGGACCATTCTCCACAGAGATACAAGCCAAGCCTACAGTACGTGGCTGGCTCACTAAGGTGAGACACTAAAATCGTGTTCTCTCTACACCCTATGATTGTATAGATGAACCCTAGAGTTTCTGGAAAGGTCTGCAGTGCCAGTACTCAATAACAGGGCTCTCAGGATATGCACCATCAAACACTTGAAAGCCTTATTTTTATCCACCTGAAACAGCTGTTTGAAAGCATTCAGTCTTCTGTAAGACTACATCTTAATGTACATGGCTGTTATTAAATAGGATTTGTCAGTATGTCAGTAGCTGTGATTAGGTGTGTGTGTGTGTGTGTGTGTGTGTGTGTGTGTGTGTGTGTGTGTGTGTGCAGATGAGGTAAGGTTGGCTAGCAGATGTTGAGACAGAACTGAGGTCAACATGCCTGGAATTGGCCCAGCCTCTTTATATCTTGATGTGGGCCAAATGTCCCCACAAGAACAGGAATATCTGATAGTTTTGATTTTGTGGGGACATTTGAACGGTCCTCACAAGAACACACCCTCTTTTTTCCCCCCTAAAACTGCAGCTTTTATTTAAAAACTAAAAGACAAAATGTTTCCTTTTGGTTACTGAGGATAAGATTAGGTTAAGGTGTGTGTGTGCAGGGGCGGATCTAGAAAAATATTTATGGGGTGGCAAGAGGGGAGCAGGAATTTTTGAGGGGTGGAAACGTATTACAGACGTGTATATATACTGAATTTAATCACAGTTATCTCAGTTTGATGACAAATAGTATGTACACCCTTACGAAAATTAACCATGGTTTTACTATGAAAACTAACCAAGGTTTTACCATGGTTTAGTTATTCATGGTTTTCATGGTTTTTTTGGGTAACCATGAAAACCATGGTTCATGACTATGGTTTAACCATGATTTAACCATGGTTTCACTATGGTAAATGTTAATGTATCTGGGCTGTTAATCGAGATCCTTCTCTTCAGCATTGACTGTTGGACGAAAGCATGGTAATACTACAGTTAGTGCATCCTTTTAAAAACCATACTATCCCTTTTTAAACTAATTTCGTAGTTACTATGACCTATTACACATACAACTATGATGCTACCACAGCTACTGCAGTACTATGGATAAACCACAGTAATGCTATGGTTGGTTCATAGTACTTAGAATCACCATGAAATACCATAGTAGAACCATGGTTACTACCATGGATAAACCATAGTAATACTATGGTTGGTTCATAGTACTTAGAATCACCATGAAATACCATAGTAGAACCATGGTTACTACCATGGATAAACCATAGTAATACTATGGTTGGTTCATAGTACTTAGAATAACCATGAGATACCATGGTAGAATCATGGTTACTACATAAAAACCATGGTAAAACCATAGTAAACCATGGTAGATTTTCGTAATACAAAAGGGCACAGGCTGCCATTTACAAACTCATACAGACAAACTTAATCTCATGCTTTTATTGTTCACGAAGAACACACATTCTCAGATGAGGTCTATACCGTTTCTGGACAGTTTTATACTGTATATGAAAAAGAACAGACACTAAAAAACAACAACAATAACAACACTGCTTCAAGTTCAGCATGATTTAAACCACTTACACCAGTGTCACATTTTATAGTTTTTTTTCTCACGCTTTGTAAAGGCTCACCAGTGAGCATAACATGAACTTGTCATGCCTACAACAGCTGAATGCGGCGATTTCCATGTTACTCAGCAAAACGCTTCACATTACATGTATAGTTAGCTAAATAACGTTCTCCAACCTGATATTTATCCTCTCAAAATCAGCATCGCAACTATGCTAGCACTGTTCATTCATTATAATTTCATTTCTTGATAGATAGTTAATCAGCTTTTACCCCTTTCCTCCCGTGTCTCCTTTCCTCGCGACTCCTGGCTCCCTCGCTTCGCGCCTCTCAATTTTCCAAAACAACCAATCTCTGGCGTTATCTCGTGCTGCATTCGCCGCAGTCGGACATTGGAAATTCGCGCAAGTAAATGTCAAATTGGCCGTAATTTTTCTTTGAATTCGTCGCTGCCAACTGGGGTGGCAGCAGGGGTGGCAAGGCTTTCTTTTAGGGTAGCATTTGCCACCCTATGCCACCCTGGTAGATCCGCCCGTGTGTGTGTGTGTGTGTGTGTGTGTGTGTGTGTGTGTGTGTGTGTGTGTGTGTGTGTGTGCGTGCATAACCTCATCCCTTCAGTGGAATGCGGCTGATGTCTCTTCAGCAACTGAATGGCAGCTCAGGCTCAGGTTGTAATGTATGGATTCTTCCTGTGTGAATGTTTTGAACTTTTTGTTTTCAAAATTTGCTGCTGCAGCTTTTCTGGTATTTTACACCTTTGTGAAATAACCATTGCACTTCCCTACCTTTTATGGATCTGTTTCTGTTTCTCTCACTTCTTTTGGCTTCTTTGCTTTTTGCTGTCATTTGTTCTTTAGGTCAAGCATGGTCATTCAAAGCTTGTGTGGTGCACCCTAATCGGAAAGATCTTCTACTACTATCGTAACCAGGATGACAAGGTGACTATACTGTGAATTATATCTGTTTTCTACTGTTGGTGTCTATGCTGTCTGTGTTGAGGTGTGTGTGTGTGTGTGTGTGTGTGTGTGTGTGTGTGTGTGTGTGTGTGTGTGTGTGTGTGTGTGTGTGTGTCAGTTCCCATTAGGTCAGCTACATGTGCGAGAGGCACGGGTTGAGGAGGTGGACAGGTCATGTGACTCCGATGAGGACTATGAAGCAGGAGGACGGGGCTTCCTCTCTTCTCACTGCACGTTAGTGATCCATCCCAAAAACCAAAGCCCCACATATCTGCTCATTGGCACCAAGCAAGAAAAGGTAATGCTCATAAAACTGAATCTAAATCAAATCATAATAAAAACTGCTGTTTACTTGGTTACACATGTTATAGAGGACTTATTGAATTTTAAGAAATAATGAACATGAGCCAGTTGCGTAAGTCAGGTTTGAAGGTGTCTTATTGTTCAGACTACAAACTAGATAGACAGTTCTAAGAATAAAAACATACATTCTATTTAGGTTGCCTTTTATAACAGGGTTTTTCAAAAATGGTTTACTTGCTAGTTCTTGCTAGCTCCTGGCTCTAGTCATATTGTGTACAATGTGTAAGTTCATCAGTATAAACCAGTAAAATGACAAAATTCATGTTTTCCCATAAAGACAGTTAAATGACTTTTGCCTACCTTTTTCCCACCCCTGTTTTTTTTTTTGCCTGTGTGGCCATACATACACGTGTGAAGAAAATTTACCCCATATCATCTCATGTTGAACTTTATGAATAAGCAAAATTGCTGAGCAAGCTTTTTTTTTGGTATCCAGTCTCACAAAACCCAATGGAGTCAAGCTAATCCCACCTGAAGATCATTTATCATGCAGAAGTTGATCCTATAATTGATCCTATCATTCTAAAATAATGCATTATAATTTCTCTTTCTTTAAAAGTCTAATATTTGCTTTCTCCCAGGATACCTGGCTGTACCATCTGACTGTAGCAGCAGGAAACTGTGCTAGCCTGAAAGTGGGCACAGAGTATGAGCAGCTGATTGGAAAACTGCTGGATGTGGATGGAGATCCAGGTGAGAGATTATTTGCAAATAATTTATTTATACCCCTGAAGGAGGTGCAAACTTCTGTCTGGTGTACTATGGGATTAGATGGATAGTTCTGAAGTGTAATTTTGTTTTAAATCAAAGCTGACATTTCCAGAAACTTCATCCAGACATAAGACAGCATTAATGGCAATTACTGAAGATATGAAGTGTTCTCCAATGAGATTTCAATTGGTAACTGAATCTGCTAATGCGCTCTCTCTCTCTCTCTCTCTCTCTCTCTCGCTGTGTGTGTGTGTGTGTGTGTGTGTGTGTGTGTGCGCACAGACTCCCCTCTGTGGAAACATGAGGTGCTGTGCTTCAGTAAGGAGGGTTTGCGTTCCCCTCTGACCACACTGCCCTCTGAGGCACTTCAAACAGAGGCTCTCAAACTCTTTAAGGTTTGCACGTCTCTTTTCCCTCTCTTAGACTCTTTCTTTCTTTCTTTCTTTCTTTCTTTCTTTCTTTCTTTCTTTCTTTCTTTCTTTCTTTCTTTTTTTACAGTGACCTTGTGTCCTGCTCTGGCACTCCTCTTCATTCTGTTCTTTTTCTGTTCCTTCTCTTTCTGTCTCTTGTGTTCTCGTGTCCTCTTGTTCTCCTTTCCTTTACTCTCTAATTTAGTTTGAACCAATCTTTTTTTCTTCAACTCCTCTCTCCTTTCCCATTTTTCATCGCTCCCTTTCCTTTTTCACTCCTTTATTGACCTTCTTATACAAAGAGGACTGATGGTGCAGCTCAGTGTGTTCTCATAGTATCTAAGAGACTCTCTGTTTCTCCCACAGTCAGATCAAAGTGAAAGCAGCCAGGCCGCCACTCATTAGGGTGCTGTATGAAGATAATGGGCTGGATTAGGCTCTGATTGAGGCAGGCCTCCGCCAACTCTACAACTTACTGTATAGAGCCCAGTGTTGTGCAGCAGGGAAAAATCTTTCAGCTTGAGTTCAAAGAGAAGCCATGATTTTGTCTTGGAGAGGGTTTTTTTTTCCACTCAATCCTCTCCTTGCTGCTACTTTTTTCCCATGTGAAATGCAACCACCACATATTGCGTTTTATACACAGTTGACATGGTTTATATACATATTTCGACTCCCACTACGCTCACTGTACGTGTCCGTATAAAGCACGTCCAGCCTTTTCAGCTAGATATTTGATCCTAAAGCGGACAGCATCTTGCTAGGTAATGGTTGGCTTAGTTGACGGGTATATCCTGACATTAAGTACTTTAATGTAATTTCTCTGTCAGTATAAATGGATCATAAATGGGAAATGAGTGTGATCACGCACTTGCATTCACTGTCTGCCTGTGTACAGCTTGCCATCTAGTGGAAGTACAAAAGCATGATACTATCACTATCTGATGATCTTGACCAGGGGTTCTCAAAAGGTTTTCTGCACAAACCACCCCAAATGGACATTATGAATTTTTTGCTACCCCAAACCTCAATGGTCCTGCATTTTTATTTCAGATTTATAATTTGTTATAACAGTTGAATATTTTATCATGGCATACAGTGCTGCTTGAAAGTTTGTAAAACCTTTAGAATTTTCTATTTTTTTTTTTGCATAAATATGATCTAAAACATTGTCAGATTCTCCCCCAAGTCCTAAAAGTATAAAGAGATAAAGAGAACCCAATTAAACAAACTAGACAAAAATATTCTACTTGGTCATTTATTTATTGAGGAAAACGATCCCAATACTGCATTATATACTGTAAGTTACAACTTAAAAAAGCAAAAGAGGAGATGAATCAGTTCCCTTTCTTGTGACACGACATATTTACCAGTGTAATAGAAGCCACGCTTTTGCTTGATAGCTGGAGTTGGAGAATGAGGGAGGTGAAACAAGATATTATTGGGTGCTATTATTTTTCCTCATCCATGAGTGATGTACTCAAAAATGAGAAGACGTTTAATGGTGGGCAGAATGCATTGTATTTTGATGGAAGGTCACAGAAAAAAAAAAGAAGTCCTTAAGATAGTGGCTGATGTTAATGAATAATGGACATTAAGACCAACCAGGAAATTAATAGCTTAGATTTTAGGCTGATTTTTTTTTTTTAAGTCAGAACACTTAAAAAATGGGAGAAATAAACATATGTGGATCACCTATCAATTGTTTCTGGCAATTTAGTAAGTTTTGTTTTGTTTTTCCCCCACTAGTATTCAGGCCATTTAATGTAGATAGAACGTATAACATGTCCATGGCTTGTTATATAGATTTGCAAGGAATGCCTGATTCACCAACCATACATTTAATGAACAATTTAAAACAAAGTTTTATAATAGTATGTTATGTATCATTTCCTTCTCTAGTCATGTCAGTTATTCATCAATGTGCTAGTGGAGGCGCCTTCCATAGACTATCACACTTCTCTGGCCCAGAGTGCATTGCAGGTGTGTCTGACACACCCTGAGCTGCAGAATGAGATGTATTGTCAGCTGATCAAACAGACCAGCCGTCGAATGCTAAACAACTACTCTCTCACACAGGTCAGTCACGTATATGTATATATGTTTGTGTGTGTGTGTCTGTGTGTAATATAAAAGTTAAGCTCTCACTACTTCTCTCTCTCTCTCTCTCTCTCTCTCTGACTCTCTGACAGTGTTGGCAGCTGTTGTCTGTGTGTGTTGCACTTTTCCTGCCCCAGCATCACTTCCTGTGGTACCTGAGGCAGTACCTGCAGAGACACGCTGATCCAAAGTCAGGCCTCTTTGTCTCTTTTTGAAATACAATAATACTTATATTATCACACTCACAGTCATTCAGACTATATGAAAAGATGATGATCCCTGATTCTTACACTTGCATTTTTGTGAATGTGTGTGTGTGTGTGTGTGTGTGTGTGTGTGTGTGTGTGTGTAAAGGAGTGAGGTAGGAAAGTATGCAGTGTACTGTCAGCGCTCAGTAGAGAGAGTGTTGCAGAATGGAGAAAGGGAAGCCAAGCCTTCCCGCATGGAGATTGTATCTATTCTGTTGAGAAACCCTTACCATCATTCACTACCCTTCAGCATACCTGTCCACTTCATGAACAACACCTACCAGGTACACACATACACTAGATGGGAAATGTGCTTTATGTGGATACCTGACCATCTGTGGTTTTTCCCCAAACTGTTGCTACATCGTCGGAAACACAGAATTGTCTACAATGCCTTTGTATGTCTTAGCATTAGGATTTTTCTTCAGTGGAGCTATGGGGCCTAGTTCAAACCTGTTCCAGCATGACAGTGCCCCTGTACAAAATGATTTTGCCAGGATAGACGGGGAAGAACTCATCTGCAAAGAGCCATGACCTCAACCCTACTGAACACTTTTGGGATGAATTGGAACACTGTACCAGGCGTCCTCGCCCAACTAGTGCTCTTGAGGCTTAATGGGATTCCCCATAGCCATGTTCTAAAATCTAGTGGAAAGCCTCCCCAGGAGAGTGGCAGTTATTATAATAACACTAAATCTTGAAATAGGATGTTCAAAAAACACTTTTTGCTGTGATTTGTTAGGTGTCCACATACTTTTGGCTATATGTATTTACAAAAATTTATATTTCTTTTTACTAGTACACATCAAATACAATAAAGATGTCATTAGTAGAGCAACTGTTAAAAAAATTGAATACCATGGATGCTCCAGGTGGTGGGATTTGATGGCTCCACCACGGTAGAAGAGTTTGTGAACACGCTGAACCAGAGGGCAGGAATGAGGAAGCCCCAGCTTTCTGGTTTCGCCCTCTTCACAGACGACCCCTCAGGAAAAGACCTTGAGCACTGCCTCCAGCCTGCTACCAAGGTAATGCACACGAGAGCATATCTTATTGTTGGAATATTGTGTGACACAAGTTTTACCCCCTCTAGTGTTTCTGAATTTGCATTCAGTTTAAATAGAAACCTCATCTGAAATGCAATAAATTGAACCTGAAAATTCAATTGAACCTGAAAATTCAGAAATGATAAAACGCCAATACATTTTGAAAACGTTTATATAGGTGGCTGAGGTTGAAAATTTGACTGATGGATGTACATATGATGCAGGTAATGGATAAAATGTACTGGGTATTTTCAAATAAATAATGATAAATAAAATATGTGTACCATTCTGTCTATGGCTACATCAGAAACTACTAATTTCTATACAAATAAGATGTTAAAATAGTGTATCATTTATTATAACTTTGGTAATTTGCTGGTGCACTGGTCTGACAGAGTCATTACCACCCCACCCCCCGGCCGAAAGGCCCGAAGGGGGATTATGTCTTAGCGATGTCTGTCCGTCCTTCCATCCTGGGAAGGGTACTCACCTTCTGAAATCAACTCCTCTCACAATTTTTGGAGGAATTTCACCAAGCTTGGCAGGATTCTTTGTTTTTATGTCGATAGTACGCATACTGTGATTTCGTTAAATTCTGTCGCATTTTACCAGAGTTACAGTCCTTGATTAACAAAATTATAATTTGACAATTTCATGAGAGTGTGTTTTCCTTCTGAAATCAACTCCTCTCACAATTTTTAGAGGAATTTCACCAAACTTGGTAAAAGGCCTTGTTATATGTCGACACTACACATATTGTTATTTTGTTTAGTCCAGTCGCATTTTATTAGAGTTGTGGCCCTTGATTAACAACCTTGTACTTTCACAATTTCATGAAGGTGTGCTTGCCTTCTGACATCAACTCCTCTCACAATTTTTGGACGAATTTCTTGAAGCTTGGCAAAAGGCCTTGTTATATGACGGTAATACGCATATTGCGATTTAATTTTGTTTGTGAAAATTTTACCAGCGTTTTGACCCTTGATTAAATAACTTGTACTTTGACAATTTCATGAAGGAGTACATTTTTCTGAAATCAGCTCCTCTCACAATTTGTGGAGGAATTTCACCAAACTTGGCAAAAGGCTTTGTCATATGACCATTATACTGTACATATATTGAAATTTTGTTTAATTTGGGCAGATTTTACCAGAGTTATGCCCTTGATTATTAACAAACTTGTACTTTGGCAATTTCACCAAGGTGTGCTTGCTTTCTGAAATCAACTTCCCTCACAATTTTTGGAGGAATTTCATGTAATTTGGCAAAAAGTTTTTATCCCCCGCTGGCCAAAAGGCTTGAAGGGGGATTATGTTGTGGCGATGTCCGTCCACCCGTCCTGGGAAGGGTACTCACCTCTTGAAATCAACTCCTCTCACAATTTTTGGAGGAATTTCACGAAACTTGGCAAGATTCTTTGTTATACGTCTGTAATACAAATATTGCAATTTTGTTCAATTCAGTCACATTTTACCAGAGTTATGGCATAGTTGCCAGCAGGGGATATTGTGCTCTCAGAGCACTCTTGTTATGATAATTTTGGCAGCCACCTGCAGTGGCCAGGAAATTTTTCTTATGGCTGCTAAATGTCTGTACAAAATCTCTATGCTTGAAGAAGTAAAGTGTTCAAAAGACTATCCTCTTTACCCCCATGCTTCATGGTATATCCCATTTCTGATTTGGTATGGTCCATTTCCATAATAGAATAGCTTACAATGACATAACTCAGTTGATTCCATCTGTTGAATGGTGCAGAGGATGTGAGTTCTCAGGTTACCCTGTGACCTGTGGTGTAATTTGTCCTTTCTCCCCTTTGGTGTGCATACATACAAAAGAAACCACACCTACAATCACACCTGTACACAGAAACTGAACTGTTTGAGAATTGTGTGACAGGCTGTTTTTCATTAAAGGGCTGATGACACGAACATGACTCTATGCAATTTCTTAAATAAACTATACAACACGGCAAACATGTTAGATTTCTGTTATAATTACGTAAAAAGAAGCTGTTGTTATGCGAATATCCAACTTTTAATTGCACAGCGCAAGAAAACTGGGTCCGTGGCTCGCGGCCATGTTGTGATGTCAGCGGGAGAACACGCTGTGGTTCACTGGCTGTTCTACTCTGGTTCTACTCAATGGAAATGGCGCATGAAAACGCCGGTGAACTCTCTAGTGCTAGCTCTTCCTCTTCTGGGAGTCTAGAATTGTGTTGATCTCTTCCGAATAGAATCTATGATAGCCTACCCTCTTTACCCTTTGCCTCTCGTTGCTAGGCGGCAGTTACATGAAAGCCGCAAGCTTTCACAAGCAAATACATGACTGATATCACGCCGACTTTATGATTACATTTATGATTATCATGTAGAATCTATAGCTCTACGTACCTTTATCTTATGTCGTTTCACAACACATGTTCTGACAGGAGGACTGTCTTTAGATCCGGCATAGCTATGAGTAGACCCCCTCCGGAATACTGGCAGTGTTGCCAGATTGGGAGGTTTCCCGCCCAGTTGGGCGGTTTCAAGTGCATTTTGGTGGGTTTTGAACATATTTTGGGCTGGAAAACGTCAGCAGTATCTGTTGCCAGATACTGCTGACGTTTTCCAGCCCAAAATATGTTCAAAACCCACCAAAATGCACTTGAAACCGCCCAACTGGGCGGGAAACCTCCCAATCTGGCAACACTGTGTAGGCACAGCTGATGGTAGTAACACACGTTTGTGCTGAACTGAACACCCAAGAGATTCTTTTAAGCTGGGAAGGGTGTCAAAACAATCCAAATCGAAGTGTTCAGAGCACAGGACGGATGTTGGTGAGGGCACCCACTTGTCACGAGTGCGCCTGACTTGCTTCACCCACTTCGCATGCAGCTCAGGATCTCTGGGAAACTTGAATATATATATATATATATATATACAGTGTATATATATATATATATATATATATATATATATATATATATATATATATATATATATATAAAATGTATAATAATGTCTAATAAAAATACTAATAATGATAAACTGAACACCTGTTGCATCAACAACAAACTGGTAAGTTAGGAGGAAGGTTCTTTCGCTGATGTCATATAGCTCCTCCTCCTCTTTCGTCTCCTGGGTGCTGCAGCCCTGTCAAATTTGCCCAAATAGCCACGTTTTTTATCATAACTTGTAAAATAGGCGCCTTCGTGAATTAATATATGGATCATCGGGAATTACTTTTTATGTTATAAAACATCGCCAAAGATGTCAAAAACGTGTCATCAGCACTTTAAGCCTGGCCCTTGGACTTGTGATTCTGACAGATCACCTGTAGTGGGCTCGTCTTCTCAGACCGAACACACAAAGTTTTATTTGGAGTAGCCTCAGTCAGCCATTCCTTCAGTTTAAAAGTATTATGCATATCAAATAAACAGATATTCTGCCCTGAGTAGATAGAGGTTATGTTTAAAACCGAATACCATTGCCAGGAGATTGTATTTACCAGTAAACCTATTTTCTTTGTTACAGATCTGCGATGTGATCTCAAAGTGGGAACAGGCCCTGAAAGAACTACAACCAGGAAAGTGTGAGGGGACACGCATTGTGCGCTTAACATACAAAAGCAGGTGTATCATTAATATTAAGTTCTTCTTTCCATATTAAAAGAATAACATTCAGGATTTATTTATTGAATGGTCGAGGTTACAGTAGCGTTGTATTTATATCCTGTATTTTCTAGGCTGTGTTTTCGAGCACAGGCAAAAGGAGAGACTGAGAGAGAGCGCCTCCTGCTGACATATCAGGTGAACGAAGAAGTTCACCAAGGCCACTTTCCAGTCAGTAAAGAGTTGGCACTGGAGGTTGCTGCCCTCATGGCCCAGGTATGTTGAAACAGAAAGCACTGGGATGAATGTTAATTGTTAGAGCTGAGAAATTGGTATTTTAATTACATGTATGTGATGCAGGTGGAACATGGAGACTTGGATCGAGCACCAGCGTCTCCTGGTGGCTCCCCACAGCCTAAGATCCAGCAGATTCTACTGCAAGCTCTGGAGCGCTTCTACCCCAAACGGTACAAACAGGACTGCAACATAGAGCAACTCAGGTAATATTACACACACAAGCAACTGTGTGTCTGTAGTTACATACAACTTTACTGACAGTACACAGAAGACAAGTACACAGGCAATACAGATAAAGTTCAGAAGATTTTGCTTTATTATTACACTGTAATTTGGGATCAATATGTACAGTTATATAGTATGTGAGATGACCTGGGAAAAAGCCACTGGATGTCACTGTGGCTAAGTTCTGGAAAATGGCCAAAAATGACAAAAAAGGGGTTTTGACAAAAATTGAGTTTTTCTGCCAATAGTCCTCTGCTAATAGTATATTTTGATGTCTCAAATAAAAAAAAATTACAATGTAGACATGTTTTTCATCTCATCTCATTATCTCTAGCCGCTTTATCCTGTTCTACAGGGTCGCAGGCAAGCTGGAGCCTATCCCAGCTGACTACGGGCGAAAGGCGGGGTACACCCTGGACAAGTCGCCAGGTCATCACAGGGCTGACACATAGGCTACGTTTACACTAGACCGTATCTGTCTCGTTTTCTTCGCGGATGCACTGTCCGTTTACATTAACCCCCCTGAAAAAGCGGGGAAACGGGAATCCGCCAGCGTCCACGTATTCAATCTAGATCGTATCAGCTCCGGTGCTGTGTAAACATTGAGAATACGCGAATACGCTGTGCTGAGCTCTAGCTGGCGTCTCATTGGACAACGTCACTGTGACATCCACCTTCCTGATTCGCTGGCGTTGGTCATGTGACGCGACTGCTGAAAAACGGCGCAGACTTCCGCCTTGTATCACCTTTCATTAAAGAGTATAAAAGTATGAAAATACTGCAAATACTGATGCAAATACTGCCCATTGTGTAGTTATGATTGTCTTTAGGCTTGCCATCCTTCCACTTGCAAGTAATAAGTGATATGCGCTGGGATCTCACACACAGCGGCTCAGTCCCGAATCGTGGCTTGTTCACTTCACTCGCGCGCTCTGTGAGCTGCGCAGGGCCGGAGTGCGCACCCTCCAGAGGGCACTCGCTGTTCAGGGCGGAGTGATTTGGAGCGCAGGATGCCTGCGGAGCCGAGCGTATCCGCGTATTGGTGTTGCTGTGTGCACGGCTAACGGTTTTAGTGTAAACGCGAATCGTTTTAAGAACGTTAATCTGATGATCCGCTGATTCAACGTAATGTAAACGTAGCCATAGACACAGACAACCATTCACACTCACATTCACACCTACGGTCAATTTAGAGTCACCAGTTAACCTAACCTGCATGTCTTTGGACTGTGGGGGAAACCGGAGCACCCGGAGGAAACCCACGCGGACACGGGGAGAACATGCAAACTCCGCACAGAAAGGCCCTCGCCGGCCACGGGGCTCAAACCCGGACCTTCTTGCTGTGAGGCGACAGCGCTAACCACTACACCACCGTGCCGCCTGTAGACATGTTTTTATTGAGGTTATTTTCTAACCTTGCTTTAGCTAAAGCCCGGTGCACACGGGTGATTTTCCGTCACTTGGTCGTGCAACTTTTTGACGCAAGTGAAAAATTGCTTCATGTGCGTATATTTGCGACGGTGATTTTTTGTCACTTGCAACAGATCGCAGGTATCAAACATGCTTGACATACTGCGACAAATTGCCAGTCGCTGACTTGTTGCAGAGATATCGCCGCGTGTGCATGTCTTTGCGATAATGAAGCGATCACCTCCAAAGGCTAAGCCAATCCCCGTCCGCGAAGTAGTCATGTGATTTCCACGTGATTTGCATTCCCCTCCCCAAATCGCCCACTGGTCGCAGATAACGTGCACACGCAGCTACCCGAGAAGGGAAACTTGCGTCCAAAAATCGCAATATGCTTGCGATGAGAAGTTGCCCGTGTGCGCTGGGCTTAACCTTGGCTAAAGAGCCAGTTTAACAAACAGCACTAAATGCAGTCAGTCTGCCTAAAGATGTCTAAAACATTTCTAATTAAGTGTGATTTTCTCATATTACGTAAGTAGATTAGGTTATAAACGTAGAGGTAGACAGGGCACGTTTCAGGGAAATTGAATGGAAATCTTTAAATGTGATTTTCCTTCTTTCATATTTGGGGTGTAAGGCTTGTTTGGTTTTCCTGTTTTGTGTTGGCTCCGCCCACCTACTCACCTAAGGCCTGTTTCACCTGGTTCAGCCTCTATATAAGATCAGTTTGGCAGATACCAGAGAGAGAGAAAGAAAGAAAGAGCGAGCTGTCCTTTTTGGGCCTTCTTGGTTTGTGGATTTTTCGTTCCCCCCACTTATTTATTTATTTTTACGTGGCACTGCACCTTGTGTTCCATTCATCCAGACACTTTCCTTACAGTACTGATTAATGACTATCCATACTGACCCATTTGCTTATTTTGTTTGCCTTTAACTCTTTCTTCAGTTTAAGTTTTGTTTGTATTTATTCCAATAGATCCTTGAGTTTTCTAATTTAAAGACGTGTCCTCCTCTTTTGTTATGGTCTTGATCCAGGCCATAACAAAATGGATGCTTGTCTGCTTTAGTTCCTTCTTGATTAGTTTGGCTGAGTAACTGGTAAGTGAATGGGATTAGTTAAATTGTTGGGTGCTTACTGTTGTTGAAGCATAACATGGTTTTGACTTTTGCCTGGTCATGTAACTTGTGATATTGTTGGCTAAAATTTGGCCTTTTGAATAAGCACAACTTGGAGGACACTAACTTATTTTGTACAGTATGTGCAGTTCTAGGTCCATGTTTAAGATGCTGTTATCGGTGAGTTACCTGTGCAATATTGTTTGTGTTGGAGTTAACCTGCTATCTCCCTTGGTAGGCATAGCATTGTGTTTCTTTTGAAGCACGTCTGTTTGTTGCTTTAGTAGTGTTGCGGGGAAGGCGATAAGTAGCATTTGCTCAGGGGCACTTCTGCGGAGTCGTGGACGTTGCTGATTTATTCAAACGCGTTCTGCGGCCTGCTGGAATCGGTGCATAACTACCCATCGCCGGTACCTGCATGAAGACTTGGGTCAAGAATACATAGTCTGATTGCTTAGGTAGTTAGCACGGAGACTAATTTGTTTGCACAGGGTAATTTGATTTGCTTTGTGGGTGTTTCTAAACATGGATATTGAAGAGTTTAAGTCTCCACGGGAGGACTTGTTGGAAAAATGCACTGAAGACCAGTTATTAAAACTTGCTGAACATTACGAAATTAGCAATGCCGATAAAAATAGGAAACTCAAGGATCAGATTAAGTCTGAGTTAAAAACTGCTTTATTTGAGAAAAATGTTTTAGTGACGACACCAGACCAGCCTCTCCCTTCTGATCCGTCACTTCCTTCTGTGCCATCCACAGGGCATTTGACTTTCGAGCAGCAGAAGGAGTTGCTCCAGTTGCAGATAGTGTGATAAGCTATGCCCATGTTTACATTAGACCGTATCAGCGGATCATCAGATTAACGTTTTTAAAACGATTAGTGTGCACACAGCAACACCAATACACGATTTACGTGCACACAGCAACACCAATACACGGATACGCTCGGCTCCGCAGGCATCCTGCGCTCCAAATCACTCCGCCCTGAACAGCGAGTGCCCTCTGGAGGGTGCGCACTCCGGCCTTGCGCAGCTCACAGAGCACGCGAGTGAAGTGAACAAGCAGTGATTCGGGACTGAGCCGCTGTGTGTGTGATCCCAGCGCATATCACTTACCACTTGCAAGTTGAAGGATGGCAAGCCTAAAGACAATCATAACTACACAATGGGCAGTATTTGCATCAGTATTTGCAGTATTTTCATACTTTTATACTCTTTAATGAAAGGTGATACAAGGCGGAAGTCCGCGCCGTTTTTCAGCAGGCGCGTCACATGACCAGCGCCAGCAAATCAGGAAGGTGGATGTCACAGTGACGTTGTCCAATGAGACGCCAGCTAGAGCTCAGCACAGCGTATCCGCGTACCGTAAAATACCAAATAATAGCCGAGTTCCAATTAACCGCCGAGTTCCCTTTAACGGCCGGGTGTACGCGTGTGTTGTGACAAATAAAGGCCGGTTCCGAATACTCGCCGGGGTCTAAAAAAAAAAAAAGCGTCCGAACGTTCTATCTAGAATCTTGAGGCCCAGCACTTTTCTGGTTTTCTGGTGTTTAAACGATTTTGCATTGCATAGTTTTCTACCGAAACAATATGAATGAATGAATGAATGAATGAATGAAATTATTTCTATAATACTGTTTACAACATTTTGTTACGTGATAATAAACATGCCATTTCAATGTTATAATCTTGGTCTACCGTAATATTTCTTGAGGAATGCAACTCCGTAACTTTTGACAGATGTCTTAGCCACCCCTTTGGGGTATTCACCCAACGAAAGCCAGCGTGTGTGGTGACATTGAGGACTGCGGGTTTCCAAGGTTGGACTGCTGCTTCTGTTAAACGACCTAAATTGCCGAATGCATGCGTCAAAGCACACACTGAGTTTTATTAAAGACCTTATACCATTTCACTTGCCCTTACCCATTTGGATCTGGAAGACGCTTTACAAAAAAGGTGAGAGCGTTCTAACATGCATTTCAGTCTGCTCGCGGCCAATCTAATCCAAGGGGCCTTTTCAACAAGTAATCTGTCGTGCAAGTTGGGCAGAAGCACGCGTCAGGCAGGCAACATGTAGGCCTACAAGTCAGTAACCTATTCAACTAACTTTCATCCGAACTTTAAGTTTTCTCCGGGGTCGAGCCACCGTACCAACTCACTCGGGGAATAGGCTCATATCGGCCAAATAGGGAGACGTCTTGGAGAGAAACGTGAGAATGCAAGATGACAGTATGTAGCCACTGCAGGTCACTTATTTTTCAGCATAAGAAAAAACCCTTTGGTTTAACACTTCGCACCCTAATTATGTTGCTTCAACGTCGCGCCCTCCATGCAATTTCAGATTGACAGACATCGCGAAGCGCAAAGGGTGGAGGCTGCATGGGTGAGGGTGATAGCAAGTGACCATAACTTTGCAGAGTAATTAAATCACAGTGCTGCGCACAGACAATGGTGTGGTTTCTTGATTATTTTGTAAAGCATGCGCTTAACTAGTCATTAACAGGAAAAGGTGTGTGATTTATCCTTTATCCACCCCGACTGTGCCATGCGAAGATGCATTCTGCGTCTTCAAAATTCCCCGAAGTCGGCACCGTGCTATCTGTAATCTAACTCTAAACAAACTGTAAGTTATACTGGTTAAAAGTAGGCCTATCTGAGAATGATTTTTTCCCCGTTTTGAGGTAGATTTTGGGGAAGGTATTTGTGAAGAAGGAATTAATCGCCTGTTCCAAATAGCCGCCTAGTCTCTAATATGCGCCGGGTCTCTTACGTGATTGAGACAAATAATCGCCCGGGCTATTATTTGGTATTTTACGGTATTCTGAATGTTTACACAGCACCGGAGCTGACACGATCTGGATTGAATACGTGGACGCTGGCGGATTCCCGTTTCCCGGCGTTTCCAGGCGGTTTAATGTAAACGGACAGTGCATCCGCGAAGAAAACGAGACAGATATGGTCTAATGTAAACGTAGCCTAAGTCTCAAGCTAATCAACATACAATTGATTTGGAAAAGGCCAAAATGGACTTGCAATACTTTAAGTTAAATCTGCTAAAAGATTGCAAAATATCAGAATCTGCTGGAGGTGAGTCACTGGTTGAAAGCCTGAGTAGTTTGTCAGTTAATTTGAAGCTGGTGCCAAAATTTAACGAGTAAAAAAACCCGATTTTTTTTTTTTGTTGTTGTTGGTTTTTTTCTTTGTTTGAACATGTTGCCGAAACTCAAGGTTGGGCCTATGCAGATAGGTGCTTGATGTCGCAATTGGTATTCACAGGCAAGGCCCAGGAGGTTTATTCTTCTTTGAGCCATGCCGATTTGCACATTTATGATCAAGGTCAAGGTTTTATTTTATTTGTCATTTCAACCATATACAGATGGTAGAGTACACAAGTAAAATGAAACAACATTTCTCCAGGACCATTGTGCTACATTAAACCTCACAGGACTACAATCTACAATCTAAACATGACAGGATTACAAATCTACAACACACATAAAGTGCAAGAGTGCAACGAGTGCAACCCTGCACTCTTAACAAAGTATACGCTAAGCTTTCCGCTATCAGACGTATTAAAAACTTGATCTCCATCGACATCGCTGCGAAGCTATACAAGGCCTTTATTCTACCACATTTTGAGTACTGTAGTTCCTTACTACTTGGTGTTACTAATGGTTTGCGTGATAAGCTTGAGAAAGCAAATTGTTTTGGCTTAAGATCCATCTTCAAACTACCTTATGACCGTTCATACAAAGATGCTCTACACATGGCCAACTTACAAACTCTCAAACATTGTCAGTCATGTCATTCTTTGTCCCTGCTTTGTCAAGCCCTAGCCTCTACGCGTGGGCCAAATTACGTCAAGGAATTGTTTCAAATTCAACAAAGTCGCTACAATTTAAGAAGGGGAAATCTCAGACTAGCACAACCAACATCGAACAGCAAATGGACCCACAGATCATTCACCTATCTGGTCACCCGCATGTGGAACAACCTTCCCACTGAACTTAGACATCTTGAGTCTTTAAGCAGTTTTAAAAACACTATTAAAAAAACTAAACTTACCAGTGGCACGTTATGCAAATGTAACATTTGCAAACAATATTTTTACATTTTTTTATAATAGTTGCTGTGGACACTTCAATTGTCTGCTATGTGTGATGTTTATTTGTTTAGCAATACTCCTGCTAGTTGTGCGGGGGTTATTGCACTAGTAGTGGACGTGTGAGATATTCATATGTATACTTACTTATTTATTATTTATTTATTTTTATTTCAATGAATATTTTTATTAACCCTAATGTATGTTGTTTTCTCTATTGATAAGGATTTTTATTATGATTTTTCCCCCTTTTTTTAATTACAATTTCCTATTTTTCACAGTTTATTATTTATCTATGCAGTACAACAGTTTTAGGTTTCTATTTTACAAATTTTTAATTAGTTATTTTAATTAGATTTTATATAAAGGTTCGAATGTATTCATTACGAGTCTTCGGCTCACTGTACATATCGAAATTAAAGAAAGTTATCTATCTACTGTCTATCTATCTGCAGACAGTAAACGACACAAACAACATACAGTGGTGCTTGAAAGTTTGTGAACCCTTTAGAATTTTCTATATTTCTGCATAAATATGACCTAAAACATCATCAGATTTTCACACAAGTCCTAAAAGTAGATAAAGAGAACCCAGTTAAACAAATGAGACAAAAATAGTATACTTGGTCATTTATTTATTGAGGAAAATGATCAAATATTACAAGACTTTGACTTGCATTCGGGCCTTCACAGCCAGACTCTCTAACAGTTTCTTCCCCCATGCCATCATATTTCTCAACTCTGAGGGACTGGACTGATTCTCACAGACTGTTGAACACCACTCACACTACCATCTTTGCACAGTGGACAATAATGCACTATTACTTTACAACATTTACGATATCTCTCATACACACAAGGTTTACATTTATTTATTCCCTTTTCATATATTATCTCAATATGCACTCAACCCTGCACTTTACAGGGTTAAAAACATTAATTTTATTATTCTTTAACCATTCTTTGGTAGAACGACTTGTGTGCTTAGGGTTGTTGTCTTGCTGCATGACCCACCTTCTCTTGAGATTCAGTTCATGGACTGATGTCATGACATTTTCCTTTAGAATTCACTGGCATAATTCAGGATTTATTGTTCCATCAATGATGGCAAGCCGTCCTGGCCCAGATGCAGCAAAACAGGCCCAAACCATGATACTACCACCACCATGTTTCACAGATGGGATAAGGTTCTTATGCTGGAATGCAGCGTTTTCCTTTCTCCAAACATAATGCTTCTCATTTAAACCAAAAAGTTCTATTTTGGTCTCATCCGTTCACAAAACATTTTTCCAACAGCCTACTGGCTTATCCACGTGATCTTTAGCAAACTGCAGACGAGCAGCAATGTTTTTTTATGCCTCCGCCACCATAAGGTGCAGGAGGCATTATGTTTTCAGGTTGTCTGTCTGTCCGTGTGTGCGTGCGTGCATCCGTGTGTGCATGCGTCCATCCCAAAACCTTGTGAACGTGATATCTCAAAGACTAATGAAAGGAATTTCACCAAACTTTCACCATTGGTGCCCTTTGGGACAAACATGAACTGATTAGATTTTGAGATCAAAAGGTCTAAGGTCAAGGTCACTGTGAGGTCAAATGTCTGTCCGAAAACATTGTGAACACAATATCTCCAAGGCTAATGAAGGGAATTTCACCACACTTTCACCATTTGTGCATATGGGGACAAGGATAAACTGATTAGATTTTGAGATCAAAAGGTCTAAGGGCAAGGTCACTGTGAGGTCAAATGTCTGTCCGAAAACATTGTGAACACAACATCTCCAAGGCAAATGAAAGGAATTTCACCAACCTTTCACCATTTGTGCATTTGGGAACAAAGATAAACTGATTAGATTTTGAGATCAAAAGGTCTAGGGTCAAGGTCACTGTGAGGTCAAATGTCTGTCTGAAAACCTTGTGAACACAGTATCTCCAAGGCTAATACAAGTAATTTCACCAGGTCAAGATTACTGTGAGGTCAAATGTCCATCCCCAAATCACAACTTAATAAGGTGTGTAGTCTACCAGGCGGAGGCATCCTCATCGACGCCGTTGGCGTCGAGTTCTATCTTTATGTTTTTTATGCCTCCGCCACCAAAAGGTGCAGGAGGCATTACATTTTCGGGTTGTCCGTGCGTGTGTGCGTCCGTCCCAAAAACTTGTGAACACGATATCTCAAAGGCTAATGAAAGGAATTTCACCAAACTTTCGCCATTTGTGCGCTTTGGGACAAACATGAACTGATTAGATTTTGAGATCAAAAGGTCTAAGGTCAAGGTCACTGTGAGGTCAAATGTCTGTCCGAAAACCTTGTGAACACAATATCTCCAAGGCTGATACAAGTAATTTCACCAGGTCAAGATTACTGTGAGGTCAAATGTCCATCTCCAAATCACAACTTAATAAGGCGTGTAGTCTACCGGGTGGAGGCATCCCCATCGAGTTCTATCTAGTTTGGAGAGCAGTGGCTTTCTCCTTGCAACCCTGCCATGCACACCATTGTTGTTCAGTGTTCTCCTGATGGTGGACTCATGAACATTAACATTAGCCAATGTGAGAGAGGCCTTCAGTTGCTTAGAAGTTACCCTGGGGTCCTTTGTGACCTCGCCGACTATTACTTGCCTTGCTCTTGGAGTGATCTTTGTTGGTCGACCACTCCTGGGGAGGGTAACAATGGTCTTGAATTTCCTCCATTTGTACACAATCTGTCTGACTGTGGATTGGTGGATTCCAAACTCTTTAGAGATGGTTTTGTAACCTTTTCCAGCCTGATGAGCATCAACAATGCTTTTTCTGAGGTCCTCAGAAATCTCCTTTGTTTGTGCCATGATACACTTCCACAAACATGTGTTGTGAAGATCAGACTTTGATAGATCCCTGTTCTTTAAATAAAACAGGGTGCCCACTCTCACCTGATTGTCATCCCATTGATTGAAAACACCTGACTCTAATTTCACCTTCAAATTAACTGCTAATCCTAAAGATTCACATACCTTTGCCACTCACAGATATGTAATATTGGATCACTTTCCTCAATAACTAAATGACCAAGTGTAATATTTTTGTCTCATTTGTTTAACTGGGTTCTCTTTATCTACTTTTAGGACTTGTGTAAAAATCTGATGCTGTTTTAGGTCATATTTATGCAGAAATATAGAAAATTCTAAAGGGTTCACAAACTTTCAAGCACTACTATAAAGTGCAGGGTTGAGTGTGCATATTGAGGTAATATATGAAAAGGGAATAAATAAATATAAACCTTGTGTGTATGAGAGATATCGTAAACGTTGTAAAGTAATAGTGCATTATTGTCCACTGTGCAAAGATGGTAGTGTGAGTGGTGTTCAGCAGTCTGTGAGAATCAGTCCAGTCCCTCAGAGTTGAGAAATATGATGGCATGTTACAGAAGAAGAAACTGTTACAGAGTCTGGCTGTGAAGGCCCGAATGCTTTGCTACCTTTTTCCAGATGGCAGGAGGGTGAAGAGATTGTGTGAGGGGTGTGTAGGGTCAGCCACAATGCTGGTGGCTTTCCAGATGTAGCATGTGGTGTAAATGTCCGTGATGGAGGGAAGAGACTCTGATCTTTTCAGCTGTCCTCACTGTCCACTGTAGGGTCTTGCGATCCAAGACGGTGCAATTTCCAAACCAGACCACGATGAAGTTGCTCAGAATGCTCTCAATAGTCCCTCTGTAGGATATTATGAGGATGGGTTATGGGAGATGGGTTTTCCTCAGCCTCCATAGGAAGTAGAGACGCTGCTGGGCTTTCTTGACTATGGAGCTGGTGTTGCTGTATATTGATGGCTCACTCATGGAGAACATCAAGAGCACCAAATTCCTTTGTGTTCATCTGGCAGATGAACACAAAGGAATTTGGTGCTCTTGATGTTCTCCATGAGTGAGCCATCAATATACAGTGGAGAGTGGTCACTCTGTGTTCTTCTGAAGTCAGCAACCATCTATTTTCTTTTTTTTTGTCAAGAAAGTAAAAACTGCTGTTCTGAAGTCTTTTGAGTTGATTCCAGAAGTGTATAGGCAACGTTTTAGGTCTTGCGCCAAGGAAGATGATCAGGGTAATAACTACATCCTGTTAGTTTCTTTTCTAGGAAGTTTTGTTCTTATCACTTAGGAATTAGGAAAATTTGGAGTGGTTTTTTATGTGGGGGCTGAGGGGATATGTCATCTCTTGACTCGTCTTTAATTAAGTAATGAGCATATACAGTGTTGTAATGGATATATACAATATTACATAAAGTATATATTCAATATGAGTGGTTCTGCATTCACTATCATTTACACTATGTAATGTATTAATTTAATCTATGGAAAATGGAAGAATTTTGGTAATGACCGGTTTAATTTTGGAACAGGGGTTCTCAATCTTTGTGTAGCAACAATCCCTGGATCCAACAGTTCAAATTGCAAGGTACATCATTTTAACACGCACAATAATATTTCATTTCTGAACTTTCCACTCACAGAATACAATTTTACTAAAATGGTAATTAGATCAGGGGCGGCACGGTGGTGTAGTGGTTAGCACTGTCACCTCACAGCAAGGTCCTGGGTTCGAGCCCAGTGGCCGGCGAGGGCCTTTCTGTGTGGAGTTTGCATGTTCTCCTCGTGTCCGCGTGGGTTTCCTCTGGGTGCTCCGGTTTCCCCCACAGTCCAAAGACATGCAGGTTAGACTAATTGGTGGTTCTAAATTGACCGTAGGTGTGAGTGTGAGTAGTTGTTTGTCTCTGTGTCAGCCCTGCGATGACCTGGTGACTTGTCTAGGGTGTACCCTGCCTCTCGCCCATAGTCAGCTGGGATAGGCTCCAGCTTGCCTGCGACCCTGTAGAACACAGTCAAACTATCCAAACTGGCGGGCTGTGCTTTCCATCATTCGTATCAATATGACAAGAAATTGCATATCCCTGATCTTCCCAGACTCCAGTTTGCCTTAGAGGATGCAGACCTAAGCCATGAACACACATGACCTTGAATGACCAGCCATTTATTCCACAGGGAGCTGGCTGAGCGGCTGGCCACTAAGTGGTCTGTCCTGCAGGGCTGCACTGCTGCTGAATGCGTGAGGATCTATTTGACTGTGGCTCGCAAATGGCCTCTGTTCGGAGCCAAGCTATTTAGTGCTAAAGTAAGTGTACTTCTAAAGCTCGGAATGTTCAGTACTAAATATTCTTTCATTGCTTACTTAAACACCCTTTTGAATTGCCTTCAAGCAATATGCTTATTAGTAAAGTGTTCAGGATATGAATTCATGGTAATGCAATAAACTGAAAGCAAATCTAATATACCTTTCTATTTCAATTTCTAGCCACTGCCTCCCTCTGCACTAGAGCAGACACAAGTGTGGCTTGCTGTCAGTGAAGATGGGTTAAGCGTATTAGATTACAGCATGGTGAGTGTGCGCATGTGTCTACATAGAGAGATGCATTGCTAGTATCACTTCACATCTCACCTCATTACTGCCCTTTACTTGAGGCTGGCCAAATAATTTTAAAGCAAAACTTGACCTTCATTTACTAGAGATGTCCGGAGTATTTAAGGGTAGGTACTTATTCTTTACTCTCCGCGACACAAAGAAGCAGGCATGTTGGTCTGGAACGATTTTCGGTTGCAGTGCTTCCAAAATCGCTGACCCAAATGACCACTTACTGGCTTCCTCGTGACCTTTTGTCGACTGAGCTCTGTAATTTGCTGTCTCTTTTCATCTTCCCTTTTCAGTTTAACCCCATCCTTGCGTACCAACGTCTGGTTAAAACATAAAAAAAATAAATAAATCTATGAATAATAATCTCTCCTGCTTGTTTATGTCCTCTTGCTTATTTCTGTGTGAAATTGATTTAATGTGTTCGTTTGTATGTAGCACCTGCTGGTCACATATCCGTTCCAGTCTGTGATCACCTTTGGAGGGTGCAAAGAGGACTTCATGGTGGTGGTCAGCCAGACTAAAGACCAGGCTTTGGGCAAGAAAACTGTGGACAAGCTCATTTTTGCAATGGCTAAACCAAAGGTATGTGGGGGTCACAACATATTAAATACATTTAACAGCTCCACCATCCATTCGTCTGAATTAAATCTCAGGTTCCCAGTACGCTGGTCTCCGTTCCATCATTATTTTATTGGATAGAAGTGAAATTTTATCTAGAATATGTGCACTAAGGTGACCATTGAAAATCACTTAATAAGCAAGATTGACTCCAATACCTTCTCTCCTCCTTGCAATATCAGGATGACAGTTGATGATAAAAGTAGATTTTCATGCACTCAAGTCAACCTCACTGCCTTCTAGCACAGAGTCTGGTCACTGCATTACTGCATGATGTAACACAGGAAGTGCTAATGAGCTCCAGTGCATCAATCAAACCATTCACGTCTGAGGCTGAATTTCACACGTATATTATAGCTTTTGTGCTCCTTGGGCTGTCCGTCCCAATGATCATATTACATACCTGAAATCAAATCATGTAGTTTTTACTAGTGCTGTCAAGCGATTAAAATATTTAATCGTGATTAATGTCGCGACTGTCATAGTTAACTCGCGATTAATCGCAATTTAATCGCACATTTTTGTCACATGAAAAACCATTGTAATTCTCTTATCAGCATAAAAAAGTGAATGGGCTTGCTTTGTACCAATGTTTTTTTTTTTATTGCAGAGCATAACACGTCTTGTCACAGCCACTGACATCCATAACTTCCATATTAGATGAGAAAACCAAGGGATGAAAAATAAAGTGCATATCACTATGAAAATAAAAAAAGTTTTATTTTACTCTTCATTAGTTTCTTTTGAAGAGAAGTATTTGCCATAAAAGAAGAAAAAAACATAACAAAAATAAAAACATTCATCATGCGTTCAAAAACGTTCATCATAGTGTGGCAGTGTATTATCTAATTCTCACTGCTTATAACTCTACACCTACCCGGTGGAGATGAGCTGGGAAACTGAAGACTGAAGGAACAGTATTGAAAAGTATTTTTCCAGTCTCACCTGTGAAAGGTAATCCCATGTGATCTCGTTTGGACGGTAAACCTGTTGGTACAGTTAAACGCAGCACATGAATGAGGCATCTTTATTCTCGGCTACTGTCTAGACGCTATACCAGAGACGGTTGAAGAATCTCCACTTTGCCCCATCCAATATGGCAGCGAGGATGTTTATATGTCTATGCCTTTCTCCATCACTCACACGTACTCTTATTGAAGCAGCGCGCGACAAGCCTCAACAGGAACTATGGGTGACTCGCAGGGCCAAATTAGAATTTGCGTTAACGGCACTATTTTTTTTTTAATCGCGTTAAATTGAGATCGCGTTAACGCGTTATTATCGCGTTAACTTTGACAGCACTAGTTTTTACACGAAAAAGAAACGTTTTGCTTTCTAGATCAGTTCTAATCTCTCATTTGCTTGAGCAGATCCTGGAGCTGACTTTACTGATGGCCAGCTACATCAACTGGACATCAGGCTTTTCCGTAGCCGGAAGCCAGGCACAGTCATCCACACTGGGATCTCAAGACAGGAAGTTGCGGGACATCGATAGCAGACATTTCCCCTCAATGACCTACACGACCAAAGGTCCCACACTTTTATGAGCACCCATCATTCCTGATCAGACACTATACATAGGAGAGAAAGCTGAAGGTGAAGTCATCCAGGTCATCATGGGCTGTATGCATTAGCCTCAGTATGCAGGAGAGAGAAGATAAACCAACAGAATATTTTTGTCATTCAGAATAATAATGAAGTACAGTTCTTTTTGGTATAAGCTACACATTCCTTGGATTTCTACTTACTATGAGCCACTCAGAGGAAGGGATTTCAGGGTCACACAGACACTCTTATCCTCTGCCTTTTCCATACTGCTCCTATGCTCTCTGCTGCATTTACAATGGAAAAGGCATTTATCCACTGCTCGAAAAGGGACAAGTCAAACCACTAACTGAACAAAGACACAAACCACGACATTGTTAGTGTTTTTCACAATGGTTTCCAGTCAGAGTTCTGTCACATTTATTTTATTCTGTTGACTTACCATTTTACTAACTTGCAACTACTTTTTTTTTTGTCTATCTCTTTGTTAGATTAGTTTTTGTTTTTATTCCTGATGCTAGTAGGGACCATTTCACTTGCCACTTGTAGTTACGTTTTCAGGTACATAATATCCTCTTTATAATGACTACACTGTTGGGAAAGTGTAGCTTTTATGAGAGGCTGTAATGTAAGAGAATCTGTTTCTTATCAGATGTCATGTTTCTTGGAAGAGTTAAAACAGTACAGAGAATATTTATAATACAGCTAATGACGGCAAAGCTTTTATTACTAGATGACCTCAGATATTTCAATACCATTTCAGGGTATAAAAGAATATTCAGTCAATTAGCTTAATAAATTCCATTGCAGGTAAGTATTTTTTTAAATAAAATCATATTAATATGTATGAGTTTTAAAGCCCTTTTCTACAACCCAAAATCAGAAAAAGCTGGGACCGTATGTTAAAATTGAAATTAAAACTGAAAACAATGATTTGTAAATAATCTTTGACCTGCATTTCGGACAAAGCAATACAACACATTATTTGATGTTTTATCTCATGGATTTAAATTTTTTAATTTTTCCCAAAATAAACACATTTCAGTTTTGATTCTTGCAACACATTTCAAAAACGCTGGGACCGTAAAGCATTTATGATTTTACAATGTTGCCACTCCTTCTCACAACTCTTAAAAGAAGTTTAGGGACTGAAGACACCAACTGATGATGTGTTTCAGGTGTTATTTTGTCCCATTCTTCCTGCAAACAGATCTTAAGGTGTGCAACAGTACAGGGTCGTTATTGTCATATTTTTCATTTCAAAATTCACCACACGTTCTCTATTGGGGACAGAGGGGACAGACACCGTCTTCTTCCACAGCCATGCCTTTGCAATGTGTGCAGAATGTGGTTTTGTATTGTCTTGTTGAAGTATCCTTGGAAAAGATGGCGTCTTGAACGCAGCATATGTTGCTCCAAACTCTCAATGTACTTTTCTGAAGTAATGTTGCCATCACAGAAGTGTAAGTTACCTTTGCCAAGGCCACTGACACAACCCCATACCATGACAGACCCTGACTTTTGTGGATATAAAAGCCCAGAGAAGTCAACAGCACTTCTGGACACAGTTAACATAAGGCTTCCTTTTTGCACAATAAAGTTTTAACTGGCATTTGTGGCTATAACTTCACACTGTTGTGCATGAGAAAGGTTTGCCAAAGTAATCCCAAGCCCATGTGGTTATATCATCAAGAATGATGATTCTTGATGCAGTGCCATTTGAGAGATCGGAGATCACAGATGTTCAGCTTAGGCTTGTGCCCTTGCCCTTTATGCACTGAAATTCCTCCAGATTCCTTGAATCATTTAATGATATTATGGACCATAGAGGGTAAAATATCCAAATCCCTTTGTATACTTCTTTGAGGAACATTGTTTTGAACATTTTCAAGAATTTTCTCATGCATTTGTTGACAAACTGGAGATCGTCAGCCCATCCGTGCTTCTCCAAGACTAGGCCTTTCCTGGATACTGATTTTGTACCAAATCATTATTACAATCACCTGTTAACATCGCTAGCCCTAAATTTCCCACATCCTAACTTTTTTGGAATGTGTTACAGGTCTGAAATGTACAGTAGGAATGGATGTATATTACAGTTTTTCTCCATTGGTTTGGCTCATTTCTTGAAAAAGAAATTACATTCTCAAAACTCTAAGATCATTTGGCAAAACAGTTTTACAGTTCAGCACAACACCATAGCTCACTTGCAAAAGCCCGTATCTCTCCCAAAACTGTTCACTCATGCTTCAAAACTAAATTCCTTTTCCATATAAAGAGTCAGTGCCACCAAATCACAAAGAACCTTCTCAATTGCTTTGGCTCATTTCTTGAAACAGACCGGACGTTCTCAACACTCTTGGTGCTTTTGCCAAAATAACCTGGATGGTGGTGGCACGGTGGTGTAGTGGTTAGCGCTGTCGCCTCACAGCAAGAAGGTCCGGGTTCGAGCCCCGTGGCCGGTGAGGGCCTTTCTGTGCGGAGTTTGCATGTTGTCCGCGTGGGTTTCCTCCGGGTGCTCTGTTTTCCCCCACAGTCCAAAGACATGCAGGTTAGGTTAACTGGTGACTCTAAATTGACCGTAGGTGTGAATGTGAGTGTGAATGGTTGTCTGTGTCTATGTGTCAGCCCTGTGATGACCTGGCGACTTGTCCAGGGTGTACCCCGCCTTTTGCCCGTAGTCAGCTGGGATAGGCTCCAGCTTGCCTGCAACCCTGTAGAAGGATAAAGCGGCTAGAGATAATGATGAGATGAGATGAACCTGGATGGTTCAGTACAACACCATGGTTCGCCTGCAAAAACTCGTATCTCTCCCAAAACAGTTCACTCATGTGTCAAAACTGAATTTCTTTCTCATATAAATAGTCAGTGCCCCCAAAATGCATCGTCCCTTTGGCATTGTGTAAGCACTGCAAGTCAAAATGTTTAGATGTTTTGTCACTATGGCAGAGGACCATTAAAATATCCCTCATATCCACCTCTCAGTCTTGGCCCAGTCCTTCATTGACAATGGTTACTGTACTAGTTTTTTTGTCTAGCTAACAGAATATAATTGTGTATAAAACTGAAAAAAAAAAATAGGATTTTACGGTAAGAGTAGCCTCCAAAGTTTGGCATCACACATTGCACTCATACTGCCAAGGAAATTGTAACCATTATTATTCACACACATAAAGTAACTTCCATACATCAGAGTAAAAAGAAAATGTATACAGAATATTTGGTAGGTGAGGCCCTACGAGACCTCTCTCATTTTCAGGGATCCAATCAGAATAAAGGTGGTCCAAGAAGATGAGGAGCTTCTGTGTATTGTATGGGCCAAGACTGGGGATGTGAGTGGCCACACCATTCTCAGAAATGGCAGCACACATAGTTATATTGCCCCCTTGCTGGCCTGGGACATCCACCATGACCCGGTAGCCAATAATATTACGGCCACGTCTTCGGCCCTTGGCCAGGTTGAAGCCAGCTTCATCCACAAACACGAGGATGTGAGGGGTCTCGTTTCCTTCCAATGCCATTTTTCTTTACAACAGAGTAAAAAAAAACATCAAATCAGTCATACAGAAGAGTCATACACTACAGTAACAGACAGTTACATAGGAATGTTCTATGTTCTCCTCCACAAGTTCAGTATACTACTGGCCACTACTCCAGTGGTTCCAAATCTGGGGTACATGTACCCCTAGGGATAGTACTACAGGGGGTATTTGACAGAAAGGGGAGGGGTAAATCATCAGTGACTAGACTTACTGAAATGTTACAGTAAAACCCACAGTATTAGATAGATCTGCTTGGGAGGCACTAATTGCAGCTCCTTGACCCTTTCTTATCGTACGTTATATTCTTCAAAATAAGGATTATAATGATAATTGTATCATACAGTAAACTACAGTTTTCTGTTGCAGTTTTTAGGCAAAATGTTGAAGTCAGATAAAGCAAATACTTGGATTCAGAAATCAAGTAAAGGGGGTACTGAAGCCAAAAAAGTTTGGGAACCACTGCTTAATTGTAAAAAGGTTATAATGATAGACAACCAGTAACTGACTTGCATGTACATACTGGTACCGCAGCTCTTTCACTCTATCAGAGTTCCTCTCAAATGGTACACTGTAAAGTTGCTTCATGGTCTTCTGATGCTTGTTCAATATCCGGTCTATTGTGGAGATGCTTATAGAGTTGACATTTTGGAATATGGCATTGTCTTGTCGGATTGCAGCACGGATCTGTCTCAATGTGATGGCATTATTTGCCATCACCATGTTACAGATCTCTTGTTCTTGTTGTTCATTGAGAAGTTTTCCTCTGCCACCCGTGCGAGGTTGTCATCCAATCCTAGACATAGAATTCAAAGGACAACACTGTATTACCATTCGTAATGTATGCCTTATGTATTTCTTATAGAATGAGTTACCAATGTAATTGTATTGTTGTTTTACTTACAGTAACTTTACCATAATTCTAATGCATCACTGCACAGTGACTGGAATACTACTGTAAACTGTATCATCTATAATTACATAGTTTATTTTCTCCAATATTTTTCTTGTCATTTTTAGTATCATAACATCCCATTGAGGTAAGATATTACTGTAGGCCTATAACACACACACACACACACACACACACACACACACACTAAATGAATAGATAAATGAGTAAATAAATACATTTCTTGCTTTATACACAGTGTCCTGTCCTATACGACATATAATTCCATCATTGACTGAGTACATACCTGTTTTCCCTGCAAAAGGTTTGGATGATGGAGGAGACTGTAGAGCGAGGCACATTAGGCTGCACTCAGCGACCTGCCTCCGCCATTGTGAGGCGATGGTTGATAACATGGTCTATAATTGTGGCCCGAATTTCATTCGGGACAGCATGGTGTCTTCGTGCTCCTCGGCCTCTTCCCCCTATTCCACCACCACGCACCCTTACTCCTCCTCTTCCTCTTCTTCTTCTTCTTCCTCCTCAAGCAGGCAGTTGCCCTTGTTCATTTACTTGGCCAGGTGCCTCCATGTTCAGAAATTGTACTGGTCCTGGTCAAGCTCTATATATACATGTTTGGCAGCATTCACAATCATGGACAGCACCTGTCAGGTAACTAAACATACTGCTTGATTGGTCATCTGAGATGTGTGAAACTCCTCCTTCGTTAGTCAAGTTCTAGTTTCACCTGACTGTCAATTACTGTAATCAATTTATCAAATGTTCCAAGAGATTCATATATGGTATTTATGATATTATGTTCTTGACTTATTTTGACAATTGAACAGACTATTGTGCATGTGATAACTTATACAATGAAATGATGCTGACATGTTTTGGAGAGAACAACCATTAGACTGAGAATCAACATCAGTTTAGATCAACAAGCTCTATTCACTTGGAAATTGTGCTACGTAAATGTAGGCTAACTGTAGGCTACCTGTACTTAATCATTTGCAAAGATGTACTAAGACATTTGCAATTTGATGAAATGAATGAGAAATTCAATTCTGTTGTGAACAATTGCCAGGTGGTTTGGAGGTTTGTCCATGTTATTTTGAGAATGTAATTTCTGTTTCAAGAAATGAGCCAAACCAATGGAGAAAAACTGTAACACATGAAATGAAATTGACCAGACAAAACATGAAATATCTTGGGTTCATACTGTCTGCAATGAAATACAAGTCAAAGTAAATTTAGAAAACACTGTTTTCTTTTTTTTTCTGGTTTGGGGTTGTATTTGGAATTGAATGGAACAGACAAAAGCCCTCCAGGCTTCATTGGTTGTTAACGATTTTATTATTGATGGAGTACACGAAACACAGTCCATCATGTCTGTTACATCAGAACCCTATCCGGGTACTGCCACTCAGGAACAGTACACATCTGTTTCACATGCCAGGGTTACAAATCAAGCATGATTATACCTGTTTAAACCTGCATTAGTAACTGTTGACATGAGCTGAATATTCATGTATAAAACTAACAAATGTTTCAATGTTAGAAATGTAACAGGATACACTGCACCCATAATATGCAGTAACTTTAGAATGGGATGTTGATCTTCCCTGTGTGCTAACGTAGAAATTAACCTGCAAAAGAGCTATAAAAATTAGTGACTTGAATTGTTTTATGGATCAAACCACTGTTTCTAAGGTTTTTTTATTTATTTTGTTCTCTTAATGATGCTACTTTTAGTAAGAAAAACAGCTTGCTTTACTAAACCATTTTGCAGGTCATTGAGTTGTTTTTAGGCAAGAAGCTAAAGGATAATATTCGTTTTAACTGTGTGCATGAACAGTAATTGAAAGTGCTGTGAAAGCATCAAATCTTCAATGGATGGAACGTGTTGAAAATAAAAGGTACAATGTGTACTTATTGCATGGTTTTGTTTTTTCTCTTCTCCCTTGCAGATCAGACTCATCATTTTATGACCATACCAGTTCGTTTAAGTCTTACTGATTCATGTATTCAATAAACAAGGAAGGAGGTGAATAAGTAAATAAATAACTGAATGAAAGAAGGATCAATACAAGTGTTGGCCAGCTTGCCAGTTTATGAACTTGGTCGAATTCCTCTGTATGCAGCCACATCAAATTACTAATGGCATTTTCCTGCCAATAGCATGCTGTAAATTTTTCATTTGGAAATTAAATAGGGAGGGAAAGCTCTCATGAAGAAAGGCAGCAGTGTGCTTGTTTGTATACCTGCCTCTCTCCGTATGTACATCCATTTTGTGTCAGGAAAAGAAATGCAGACATAGGCATGTTGGATAGTCAGTTACAACCTCATCTCATCTCATTATCTCTAGCCGCTTTATCCTTCTACAGGGTCGCAGGCAAGCTGGAGCCTATCCCAGCTGACTACGGGCGAAAGGCGGGGTACACCCTGGACAAGTCGCCAGGTCATCACAGGGCTGACACATAAACACAGACAACCATTCACACTCATATTCACACCTACAGTCAATTTAGAGTCACCAGTTAACCTAACCTGCATGTCTTTGGACTGTGGGGGAAACCGGAGCACCCGGAGGAAACCCACGCGGACACGGGGAGAACATGCAAACTCCACACAGAAAGGCCCTCGCCAGCCCCGGGGCTCAAACCCAGGACCTTCTTGCTGTGAGGCGACAGCGCTAACCACTACACCACCGTGCCGCCCCGCAGTGGATCTTGCTTATCATAAAACAGTCATTAGTGCCTTATCTTTCGTAGGTTATAGTCATCTACCTTGAGGGCTATCTGGCACTATGGATACAGTACAGATGCTGTAATACAGGGTGTTTCAAAAAATTTGATATCATTTCACAATCTAATAACTTTACCATAATAACTTTTCTCGTTCAGTTGACCTCAAATTTTAACAGCATGTGTGGAAACGGGTCAAAATTTTATGTTTAATGTTTTTTGTTTTTATCTTTTTAGGTATAGAAATGCCATTCACTGGAAAAGAAAAGGCGTTTTGTGTGTTTAGAGTATGCTCGAACACAGTCAAACAAGACTGTGCAGCGTGCATTTATGAGAGAATTCTCTAAAAATGCACCAACTGTAATCCAGATTTGAACATGGCACAAAAAGTTCAAAGAGGAAGGCTGTCTCTGTGTGTCTATGTCTCAGGTGGCGTGAATATTGAAAATTTGTGAAATCGTTCATGGAATCCACATACCTTTTGAATTTCTCATTCAAATTTTGAGGAATAAATCTTATCTTGCTCAACATTAAGCCTGTTTAATTTCATTTGCCTAGACTACGTAGTTTCTGGGATATTTACATCTCAAATAATATCATATTTTTTGAAACACCCTGTATATTCCATTTTAGTGGGATTTATGACTTACTACAACACGTGGATTATTACATAAAGGTCTTACAGCATGAGTACAGTAACAAATATATATATTTTTTAATCACAAAAATCCAGAAATTAAGATTTTATTATAATGAAGGTTATAGAAGTTGACTTGTGGGAAGTATGATTCTAAATACACAAAGTGTTTAAAGGCTTAGAGTATATACAGTACCAGTCAAAAGTTTGGACACACCAACTCATTCATAGGTTTTTCTGTATTTTGACTGTTTTCTACATTGTAGAACGATACTGAAGACATCAAAACCATGATGTAACATATGGAACATATATGGAATTATCTCATCTCATTATCTGTAGCCACTTTATCCTGTTCTACAGGGTCGCAGGCAAGCTGGAGCCTATCCCAGCTGACTACGGGCGAAAGGCGGGGTACACCCTGGACAAGTCACCAGGTCATCACAGGGCTGACACATAGACACAGACAACCATTCACACCTACGGTCAATTTAGAGTCACCAGTTAGCCTAACCTACATGTCTTTGGACTGTGGGGGAAACCGGAGCACCCAGAGGAAACCCATGCGGACACGGGGAGAACATGCAAACTCCACACAGAAAGGCCCTCGCCGGCCACGGGGCTCGAACCCGGACCTTCTTGCTGTGAGGCGACAGCGCTAACCACTACACCACCGTGCCGCCCTATATGGAATTATGTGGTAAACAAAAAAGTGTTAACCCCCCCCCCAAAAAAAAAATGTTTCATATTTTAGATTCTTCAAAGTAGCTAGCGTTTACCTTGATGATGCTTTGCACACTATCAGCTTCATGAGGTAGTCACCTGGAATGCTTTTCAATTCACAGATGTGCCTCATCAAAAGTTAATTAGTGCAATTTCTGGCCTTCTTAATGCATTTGAGATCAAACAGTAAATAATACAAATACAGTAAATAGCCCTATTCAACAATTGAAGTAATCGATATTATGTGAAGAACTGCTCAACTAAGTAAAGAGAAACAACATCCATCATTACTTTAAGACATGGAGCATCTTTCAATTAAAAAAAGAAAAACCATCAAAGTAGAAAATGTGTCCAAAGTGTGTGTGTGTGGTGTCTCGGATGTCCTGCTCTGTATTCTCCAATCTAATATAATGTTATAGAAGACTCAGTGCTGTTTTACTGGCAAAGGGAGGTTGTACAAAGTATTAAAAGCAGGGGTGCCAATAATAGTGGCACATCTGTTTTTGCTGAAAATAATTATTTCTTGATTATGCATTTGTTTGGATTTTTCTCCCTTTTTCAGTCTGAGATGAATCTACTTACACACACACTCTGCACTGTATATTGCATAAAAGTAGTTTTGGAGTCATACAGTTGGAGATGATCAACGTTGCAGGTGGAATGATGGTGCAGTGGTGAGCACTGTCACCTCACAGCAAGCAGTGTGAACCTGCCAGTGTTCTTTCAGTGTTCTTCAGGGGCCTTTCTGTGTGGAGTTTGCATGTTCTTCTTGTGCCTGCATGGGTTTCCTCCATGTGCTCCGGTTTCCTCCCACAGTCCAAATACGTGTATTATGTGAACTGGCTACTCTAAAATACCCATAGATGTGTGTGTGTGTGTGTGTGTGTGAACAGCTGTCTGTCTCTCTGTATTAGCCCCATAATAGCGTGGCAACCTGTCCAGGGTGTACCCTGCCTCTTGCCCATTGTCATTTGGGACTGGCTCCAGCTCACCTGTGACTTGGAGTGGATAAGCAGTACAAGACAATGAATGAATGAATAATCAACAAAGTAGTAGTTACCTAGTGATTTATGACTTGTTACTAGGGCATGTATCTTTTACCCAGCTATTATGTGGTGGGTTTCCCAAAAGCCTCTTAACACTAAGAGCGTCTTAACTAGGAGAGACAGCATTCATTGTGTTGCTCGCTCTACCATTTAACGATGATCTTTGTGCTGCGATGCTTTTGGGAAACTCAGGCATGTTCAGTAATTGGACTGAATAGATATGTTTAATGACCTGATCTCCATTAAGTCTAACAGCTTCTACACATAGACATAACCTGGTTTGTGATTCATCTTCTCAAAATGTTCATTGGTTTTAGTATCATTCGGGGGATAATTATTCACAGTATAAAAGGTTGTCCTGGACATTACCCGTTGAAAACCTGATCTTCACTTTTATTAAAGTTGTTCCTAACTGATTGTTAATTCCAGTTTCCCCAAATATACCTTTGCTGAAATTTAATGAAATAATTAAATAATACTGGCTGGCTTTGAGTGGTCTATCAGATGTATTCTATTCAGCTAGCATGATACTGAACGAGTCAAAGATGAGTTCAATATCATGCTAGCTGAATGGAATATATCTGATAGACCATGAAAAAACGCCAGTCAATATTATTATTATACATACACACTTTCTTCATATCAGCATTCTCGAAGGCCAATGCAAGCTTACCTGTGACTCGGTGCTGTTAGCATGGCAGTCCAGTTACCTTCTAGCCGGTGTAGTGTTAGCGAAAGCCAATGCTAGCGCAGTCAAGCCAAATATTATTATTATTATTTTCCCTATGTAATTTACTTAGTTACTTTTTAAACAAACATCAATAACTACACACAACGGAGCAACCTGGTAGCCAAAATTCTCTCAAAGTCTTCCACTTTTAACGAAGCAAACCTCGCAGCCATATTTGTTTACAAACTGTCACAGTCACTCGTTAACATGGAAGTTTTACAACTCTGACATGTCTCTTTTCCAGCTTTTCGATGTCCGTTGATATGTTTTTCTCTTGCAAATATGCATGAAGAATATATAGTTTCAGTAGCCTTTCGGGTGTTCAGCGCATCTTCGGTTTCAGTTTTTAGTTTATTTATTTAGTGCTTAAACCTAGCACTGGATTAGCCTCGTCTTCTCTCTTTCCCGGCCGACACAGAAATGATTGTGCACATGCGCAGCAGGAAAGTTTTGTCATTGGATCTTCACATGAGCTCCAATGTGTGATGTTGTGTTGTCTTGATAACGTGCAATATTATAACAATATTGCACGCTCATTCTCCATTGGGGAGAGTGGCATAATACATGGAGGATAAGCAATATGAGAACAATATTGCATGCCATCAATAAACCCGCTAGAAGGGAACAGAATACATGTTTTTATTCCATGGAAAAAGTGGCCTGTTTGTATAATAATTGATGATATTATTGCTACTATGCCAGTCTGTTTGACATACCTATAGAATTACTTGTAACTAATTATTTCTATCAGCTAGGCATTCATAACAAAACGTACTACAATTTTCATTCGTACAAAATGTGTAACAGTGGAATTTAAATGTATGTTTATTCATCTAACACCTATTCTGGCACCTGTTTCATATACAAGGTTGAAATTACTTTACTCCTTCCAACATTCAGATGTGCAAAAGAATTTCTTGTCTATTTATTGCTCATGCTTTATATTATAGCACCTTTATTCTAGTCTAAGAACCAGTGTAACTCCCATGTGACAATGCATGTCATGTAAATAGAGTATTTACAATATATTACGTCTGGAAATAATGGAAATTTTAAAAACATGCCAATAGGTGGAGTGACTACTCTAAATTGCCAGTGTGTGTGTGTGTGATGCCATGGAAGAGACAGGCATTCCTATCCAGGGTATATTTACACTCATACCCAGTGTTCATAGAACAGTCTCTGGATCCACTGATATCATGACCAGGATAAATTCGTCACTGAAGATGACTGAATGAGAGAAAAAAAATATATTTAGGTTCATTAGATCCTGAAAAGGGTCATTTTTTGTCATCTGAAAATACTGTACACACGCTGTGAATACTTACAGTATTCCAGCATTTTATACACAGTAGAGCTATGGATTTCCCCGACTTCACGGTTCGTGCCGACCATGGGCGGCACGGTGGTGTAGTGGTTAGCACAGTCGCCTTACAGCAAGAAGGTTCCAGGTTCGAACCCAGCGGCCGTCGAGGGCCTTTCTGTGTGGAGTTTGCATGTTCTCCCCGTATCTGCGTGGGTTTCCTCTGGGTGCTCTGGTTTCCCCCACAATCCAAAGACATGCAGTTAGGTTGACATGGGGCGTCCTTGGGCTGAAGTGCCCTTGAGCAAGGTACCTGACCCCATACATGTCAACCTTTGGTCAATCAAACCTGTATAACCAAAATCTGTATTTCCCTTATAAGATGCAAATAAAAATAATTTACCTAAAATTTGAATGATAATTAATAATGATATATCCAAGTTACTTTTTATTCAATATTAATAACAATAAACCTTCAGAATGAATACAAAGCTCCAATGTTTGACAAAAACACAAAGTGTCACTCTAATGTTCTGAATTGTACTCCATCACCGCTTTTTTTAGCACTCTGCACCAATACTCACTAGGCTGCATGTCACAGCAAGTGTCTGTGTTGATCTTGTCGGAGTGCCCATTCAGAATCTTTTCAGTCGCTAGTGAAAGTTGCTCAGGTGGAAATACGCATTTCAAACAAAATGTTACTTCCCGGTTGGCGGGATTCTCGCAATGCGGTGTGCGCATGATCAAAAGTGGAACGAAGTCTCGCTACCACAAGATAACGCGCGATTTCATAAGACTCTTTACTGGCTGTTTGTGCTTTCTGTGGTGTACAGTACGTTTGTAAATGTTATGCGCTCTTTTATCATCGTGGGAATTGATTATAGCTCTAAATAAATATTGAAGGTTTTTTTTTAAAGAATCCATATAACTTTATTTGTACGCCCGTATACTACGTTTATTGAATCAAATCCGTATAAAATACGGACATTCCGTATAGGTTGACATGTATGTGACCCCTGACTGCTCCCCAGGCGCTCTGGTGTGGCTGCCCACTGCTCTGAGTGTGTGTGCATGTGTTCACTGCTTCAGATGGGTTAAATGCAGAGGATGAATTTCACTGTGCTTGAAGTGTGCATGTGACCAAATAAAGGTTTCTTCTTCTTTTCTGTTTAGAACTGAGATTTTTTCTTCTGAACACTAAAGCATGTGCTGCAACTTGAGAAATTAATACGAAAATTTGTTTCACTCGACAAAAATCTGATCACACTTTCATCACATGCTACATTGTCTTATTCCCTAGCTCCAAAGTGAGTCAATGTGTGAAACACCTCAGCCTGGAGGGCCAGTGGAATAGTGTCAGACGTAATCTTCTAGTAATACCACAAGCTGCACAGGTGTACACATGTTCCTAATAAAGTGTTCGGTGAGTGAACACTTTAGAGACAGACCCAGACAGCCAATCTAGCCCAATCCTTATTACCTGTTTTTCTAGTATCAGCTGCATTTCTGGAATCAGTATAGCCAATTGGCCTGGCTTTCTTACCTCCTGGAGCAGAGCACTCAGTTTGTTTTGTGGTTGGTAGTGAATCTATAAATGATATCCCATGACTTCCTAACAGGCGGCACAGTGGTGTAGTGGTTAGTACTGTCGCCTCACAGCAAGAAGGTTCTGAGTTTGATCCCAGTAGCCAACAGGGGCCTTTCTGTGTGGTGTTTGCATGTTCTCCCCATGTGGGTTTCCTCCGGGTGCTCCGGTTTCCCCCACAGTTCAGAAACATTCAGGTCAGGCTAATTGGTGGCTCTAAATTGACCGTAGGTGTGAATGTGAATGGTTGTTTGTCTCTATGTATCAGCCCTGTGATGATTTGGTGACTTGTCCAGGGTGTACCCCACCTCTCGCCCATAGTCAGCTGGGACAGGCTCCAGCTTGCCCGCGACCCTGCACAGGATAAGCGGTTATGGAAAATGGATGGATGGATGGACTTCCGAACAAAACCCAGTATTTCAGTTGCAAAGGGGAAATCCAGCCCATTATCAACCACAAATATTTCTTAATTGTACCCTGGAGGTGCGATCATGTCTTGACACAGCACAAAACATTGGAGGTTTTTGCACAGTTTACTGTATATCACCACTGAGGCTAGCAGTGTCTCTACCCTAGTGCTTCTGCATCTGCCATTACAGCCACTTTGTGTTTCCTTTTATCAAGCTGCACCATCAATGGACTTGTAAATGTGCATGTAAGTATTTTAATGAAATTTACTCATTGTAGGAGATCAGCTTTGCCTTTACAAAGGCACTCTTAATTCTAGTCTGCAGCATACTAGTCACTGCTGTCATGCTGCACTCCTGCGTTACATTTAAATGACTAGAATTTTATGATGGTATATTCCTTGCAATATTCATCAGGGTGGGCTCATTACTCAAGTTCAGAGAATCAGAAGCAGACAATGACACTTCATTTTCAGCTGAGCAAGGGATGGTAGGAGACGGATATATGTGCAGAAGGTGTTTATTATAAAAACAGGAATTAGGCAAACATTCCAAAATGGCAGGCAAATAGTGTGAACGGATAAACAGACAATTAGTCAGGTGAGGCATAAACAGAGTATCACAGACAAAAGCAGAATCGTAGACTAAGGACAGGAATCGGGCATCAGGAAACCAGGAAAACAATATACAGCCACAGCTCGGTAATGTATCAACAACTCAATACTTCGCAAACTGAGAGTGCATTCAAAGTCCTTATATAGGTGCGCTGATTGTGCCTTAAATCCCATGTGGGTGTGATTCATTAACAGCATGTGCACATGAATCAGTCCGCAGCACGTGTCCAGAGTGTGAGCGAGAGTAACACAGCTCTAATGCCACAAAAACACAAAAAGTAGATCTAAAATCAGAAAGAGCTGTTGCGAGATTGACTGGATAAATAGATTAAGCCCAAAAAAATCAGAGCTCTCTTTTTAAAGACTGCTGAACACTAAAGAAAAGAGAAACAGATGGAGGTGTTACAAATGTTCATAAATGTTTATTAAAAAAGGGCCTATATCTTAACATTTTAAATAAAAGGAGTATTTTAGATAATAGGGTATTATATTTTACTCCAGCCTTTTACAAATGTACGTAAACAATTATTGCAATGCACTCCACACTATAGGATGCGAATGTTTGTGAGTGATGACTGCTGTTGTAAATAACTTTTAAATTATTTATTTATATATTTAGGGCGGCGTAGTGGTTAGCGCTGTCGCCTCACAGCAAGAAGGTCCGGGTTCGAGCCCTGGGGCCGGCGAGGGCCTTTCTGTGTGGAGTTTGCATGTTCTCCCCGTGTCCGCGTGGGTTTCCTCCGGGTGCTCCGGTTTCCCCCACAGTCCAAAGACATGCAGGTTAGGTTAACTGGTGACTCTAAATTGACCGTAGGTGTGAGTGTGAATGGTTGTCTGTGTCTATGTGTCAGCCCTGTGATGACCTGGCGACTTGTCCAGGGTGTACCCCGCCTTTCGCCCGTAGTCAACTGGGATAGGCTCCAGCTTGCCTGCGACCCTGTAGAAGGATAAAGCGGCTAGAGATAATGAGATGAGATTTATATATTTATGAGTTTATCTTGTATTATTTTCATAGGTTTTTAGATGCACTTTTTTTGCACCAAGGATTGCATTTTAATTTCATTTTAATTTCTATTCTATTCTATTGTTATTCAGAAAATGAAACAAAAGTTGTTGTTTTAATTTAACAAAAGGAATATTTAAGTTGATAAAGAATAAGAAAATACATGTTGAATTTTTTTTGGTAATTTTTTCTTTCAAAAATGTCGTGATGCAGTTGAATCATGAGCCCAATATTGTGAATCGAATCAAATCAAAAATTGGGTGGATCGTTCCATACCTAGTGGCTGTTCAAAGCTCGTCCAATGTGCTCTTAATTACACTTTGCTTTGTTGCTTATAGCTCTTAAATTTGGCTCATGTCTGCCATGTCATGAGCAGCTAAGGTGTGAGGAAATTTTAACAATAAGTCAAGTCAAGTCAACTTTATTGTCAAATATGCTATACATGCTCGACATACAGCACAGATGAAATTTCAGTCCTCTCTGACCCATGGTGCAAACACGCAATGCAATAAATAAAAATAAAAATAGAATAATTGAAAAAAAAAAACAGTATAAACACTCTAGATAAGAACTAGACATAGACTAAACACTCAAACAAACAATATAAACAGTATAAACACTAGATAAGAACTAGACAGACTAAACACTCAAACAATATAAACAGTATAAACACTCTAGATAAGAACTAAACATAGACTAAACACTCATATATACATACATATACAGTGGTGCTTGAAAGTTTGTGAACCCTTTAGAATTTTCTATATTTCTGCATAAATATGACCTAAAACATCATCAGATTTTCACACAAGTCCTAAAAGTAGATAAACAGAACCCAGTTAAACAAATGAGACAAAAATATTATACTTGGTCATTTATTTATTGAGGAAAATGATCCAATATTACATGTCTGTGAGTGGCAAAAGTATGTGAACCTCTAGGATTAGCAGTTAATTTGAAGGTGAAATTAGAGTCAGGTGTTTACAATCAATGGGATGACAATCAGGTGTGAGTGGGCACCCTGTTTTATTTAAAGAACAGGGATCTATCAAAGTCTGATCTTCACAACACATGTTTGTGGAAGTGTATCATGGCACCAACAAAGGAGATTTCTGAGGACCTCAGAAAAAGCATTGTTGATGCTCATCAGGCTGGAAAAGGTTACAAAACCATCTGTAAAGAGTTTGGATGCCACCAATCCACAGTCAGACAGATTGTGTACAAATGGAGGAAATTCAAGTCCATTGTTACCCTCCCCAGGAGTGGTCGACCAACAAAGATCACTCCAAGAGTAAGGCGTGTAATAGTCGGCGAAGTCACAAAGGACCCCGGGATAACTTCTAAGCAACTGAAGGCCTCTCTCACATTGACTAATGTTCATGTTCATGAGTCCACCACCAGGAGAACACTGAACAACAATGGTGTGCATGACAGAGTTGCAAGGAGAAAGCCACTGCTCTCCAAAAAGAACATTGCTGCTCATCTGCAGTTTGCTAAAGATCACGTGGACAAGCCAGAAGGCTATTGGAAAAATGTTTTGTGAACGGATGAGACCAAAATAGAACTTTTGGTTTAAATGAGAAGCGTTATGTTTGGAGAAAGGAAAACACTGCATTCCAGCATAAGAACCTTATCCCATCTGTGAAACATGATGGTGGTAGTATCATGGTTTGGGCCTGTTTTGCTGCATCTGGGCCAGGACGGCTTGCCATCATTGATGGAACAATGAATTCTGAATTATACCAGCGAATTCTAAAGGAAAATGTCAGGACATCTGTCCATGAACTGAATCTCAAGAGAAGGTGGGTCATGCAGCAAGACAACGACCCTAAGCACACAAGTCGTTCTACCAAAGAATGGTTAAAGAAGAATAAAGTTAATGTTTTGGAATGGCCAAGTCAAAGTCCTGACCTTAATCCAATGGAAATGCTGTGGAAGGACCTGAAGCGATCAGTTCATATGAAGAAACCCACCAACATCCCAGAGTTGAAGCTGTTCTGTACGGAGGAATGGGCTAAAATTCCTCCAAGCCGGTGTGCAGGACTGATCAACAGTTACCGCAAACGTTTAGTTGCAGTTATTACTGCACAAGGGGGTCACACCAGATACTGAAAGCAAAGGTTCACATACTTTTGCCACTTACAGATATGTAATACTGGATCATTTTCCTCAATAAATAAATGACCAAGTATAATATTTTTGTCTCATTTGTTTAACTGGGTTCTCTTTATCTACTTTTAGGACTTGTGTGAAAATCTGATGATGTTTTAGGTCATATTTATGCAGAAATATAGAAAATTCTAAAGGGTTCACAAACTTTCAAGCACCACTGTATATACACACACATAAATTGGTGTAAATAAACAAACAGTCAGTAACAAAAAATAACAAAAATAGTCAGCCCACAGTGGGTTATTACAGAAGACTCCACTTGTTCTGGAAGGGAGCTGCACTGTTAGTCATTTTTACTACAGGATCCTACTGAAATGTTTTGGTGACTGACTAAAACACAAAAATATTTGTAAAATAATATTTTTCTTCTATGAAAAAGTGTTTTATGTCACTGTCCCACATTACCTGAATATTAACCAAAGGCTTTATTCAGACTTGATATTAACAGTTGCCTCAGGTGGTCAGATTGTGTCTTGTGATTCAATTATCGAACTTAGTGGGACAGCGTAGTGGTAGACTGGTAGGATGTTTAACAGGTAATTATTCAATTAGTTAAAAAAAAAGTTAGAGTGCAATTTTATTGCTGTAGCCCAGAAAAGATAATTAACTTCTCTCAAATGTATTTTCTTTCATTTATTTTTTCCATGAACATAAACTCCAATTCAAGTAACACATAAGGTCTTTTAATGTTATGTAGTCATTTTAGTACAGTTTTAAAATAATGCCTAAATGCTGATGGTGCTGCTGCCTCAGAGTGTCAGGGTCCCCTGTTCAACCCTGAGCTCGGGTTCCTGTTTGCATAGTGTTTTTACTTGGGTTTCCTCGCACCTCCTGAAAAAAAAAAGATGCTGGTTATGTTATACTTGTAAAGGTGAGGTTTTTCACTGAGCTTGTGAATATATACCTACATCATGCCTTTCATTCCACTGATCCAGTGTGTAGTCCCACATCACATACAGTGTTCCCAGGATAATCTCTGGATCAATTCTGACCAGGATAAAGTGGTTAGCTGTTTAGAGATGTTTCTCAGTTTATTGAAAGACAAACATGAGTATACAGTATATCCACATTCAAGACTGTGTTGTAGTTAAATGATTGGAAGATGGGGTCTAAGAGGCTGAGTACTTGGTGTGTGACAGAGTAATGTTAATGAGTGATGAAGCATTACATCACTGGTCAGGATAACCTGATGGAAACAGAGAGCAGATGTGCGAGCGAAGATAAGTTTCAAGGATTTAACTGGAACTAGACAAAACAAGTAGCAATCAAACCGGCCTGCACTAGTTGCAAGCATGCCAAACAGATATCTCTGTCAGACATTTTATGAGAAGTTTAAATTATTATACCGTTATTGACTTTTTTTTCTTTCATGGTGGCACGGTGGTGTAGTGGTTAGCACTGTCGCCTCACAGCAAGAAGGTTCTGGGTTTGAGCCCAGTGGCTGACGGGGGCCTTTCTGTATAGAGTTTGCATGTTCTCCGTGTGTTTGCGTGGGTTTCCTCCGGGTGCTCCAGTTCCCCCTACAGTCCAAAGACATGCAGGTTAGGCTAATTGGTGGCTCTAAATCGACCGTAGGTGTGAATGTGAATGGTTGTTTGTCTCTCTGTGTCAGCCCGGCGATGACCTGGCGACTTGTCCAGGGTGTACCCTGCCTCTCGCCCATAGTCAGCTGGGATAGGCTCCAGCTTGCCTGCGACCCTGTCGGACAGGATAAGCAGATACAGATAATGGATGGATGGCTCTTCTTTCATGGTGGCACGGTGGTGTAGTGGTTAGCACTGTCGCCTCACAGCAAGAAGGTTCTGGGTTTGAGCCCAGAGGTTGATGGGGGCCTTGGTCTGCGTGGGTTTGCTCTGGTTTCCCCTACAGTCCAAAAACATGCAGGTTAGGCTAACCGGTGTCTCTAAATCGACTGTGAGTGTGAATGGTTGTTTGTCTCTATGTGTACCCCACCTCTCACCCATAGTCAGCTGGGATAGACTCCAGCTTGCCTGTGATCCTGCACAGGATAAGTGGTTATGGATGGATGGATGGATGGATGGAGCTTCTTTCATATTTTACTCCCAGGAATTCTATTTGTGGAGATGAATTATAAAATTGAGATGCCTTTTCCTTTTTTTTTTTTGTTACCCAGAAACCTTGGTGGATGCTAACTTTTGCACTCAACTGAAGGCTTATCACAAATCACACCTTCAGGCCAATCAGCATGAAGGGTCAGGAAGTGGAGCAGGTCACTCATTTCAAATACCTTGGAACAATAATAGACAGTCAGTTACAATTTCAAGAACATGTGGACTATACATTCAAAAAAGGGAGACAGCGCCTGGCTCTTCTGAGGAAACTCAGGAACCTGAACACCAGTCAGTGGACAATGACCATGGTCTACAAATCACTGACAGAGAGTGTGCTGACATTTAACATCGTGTCATGGTATGGGCACCTCTCTGTCAAACAAAAAAACACACTGGCACAGATCGTCAACCAGGCTGGAAAAATTATTGGACACAAACAATTGCAACTTTCACATCTATACACACAGGCTCTAACAAAAAAAGCATTTCAAGTCTACCAGGATCCCACTCACCCTCTACACTGTGCTTTCCAGATGCTGCCATCAGGACGGAGACTTAAAGTCCCAATGACTAGGAAGAATGCTTACAAGCGGTCATTTATTCCATCAGCTGTGACCATTCTCAACAAAGAATTGCCTAAGCGATAGTGACACATTATAGTTAGTTAGGTTATGCATCTTAAAAGTTTTTAGTATTAATATGGGGCGGCACGGTGGTGTAGTGGTTAGCGCTGTCGCCTCACAGCAAGAAGGTCCTGGGTTCGAGCCCCGGGGCCGGCGAGGGCCTTTCTGTGTGGAGTTTGCATGTTCTCCGTGTGGGTTTCCTCTGGGTGCTCCAGTTTCCCCCAAAGACATGCAGGTTAGGTTAACTGGTGACTCTAAATTGACTGTAGATGTGAGTGTGAATGGTTGTCTGTGTCTATGTGTCAGCCCTGTGATGACCTGGCGACTTGTCCAGGGTGTACCCCGCCTTTCGCCTGTAGTCAGCTGGGATAGGCTCCAGCTTGCCTGCGACCCTGTAGAAGGATAAAGTGGCTAGAGATGATGAGATGAGTATTAATATGGTGCTTTTGCATCTTTTAATATCTTTTAACTTTTTTAATATTTAACTGAGTGAAATGGACAGAGTAACTGTTCCTTAAGAACACTTTTTCTTCCCCATTTATTTATTTATTGACTATTATTGAGTATTATGCTGACTGTGGTGTGTTTGTCTCTGTGTGTTTTTTATGCCACTACTAAAGAGAAATTTCCATTTCATGCAAGTTTAATGGACAATAAAGAAGTCTAAGTCTAAATACAGTAAGAAGGTCGTTTTTATTAACTGTAGGTTAAAGTAAAACATCAAATTAGAATAGAGTAAATATACAGCACTTCGATTCACCGCTCACTCAGTGACACCTGATGCCTTAAATCTCTGGCTGCCAGCAATGACGTCACTGGTAGTTAAACCCTGATCTCTAAGGACACCAAGTCCAGTTCCTGCTTTGCGGTCTCGTTAATGAGACAAGACCCAACCTCGGAACACTGAGTGCTCCTGCTTCAAGCCGAAGGGGTTTGTTTCCATTCTTGTCGTAGCAGATCCGAACAGGTAACTGCACTATTATTATTGTAAACTGGAGAAACCGGTTCTGTTTCACATGATCTACCGATTAGAGGAGTTTATTCTCCGGTTCAAGCTCCAGGAGTTGGGACGAGTTTCTAGACAGGGTTAAGTAATAAAACTCTTGTTTCCTAGGATCTTTTGTCTGAATTAAACAGACAGGACATCTCGGTGTATGTTAACATGCAATGACAGTACAGGCATTCTGATTCCAGAAATTACTTTTTTTTTCCCCCAACCGCAGACTAGAAATGACCAGGGAAAGGAGTTTTATACGGGAGGCGGCTCATCAGATCATTGCCGGCGGATCAGCAGGTAGGTCCTCTAAAGTAGCGTTAAACCTGGAGCTAAGCTAAACTAGCACACAGTCCTGCACCGGCAGGATTCTTCACCAAGAGACGCGTGTGTGTGTGTGCGCACGCGCCTGTGTACGCAGGGTCGCTCCATTCTTGCATTTCGGCCATCAGTCACAAACAGGACTAAACCAGAGCAGCACACACATCCAGCTTTCAGACCGAGCCCGTTCTCCTGCTCAGCCCAAGACCGCGGAGTTCCGCCTTTAATCCGGTCCTCAGGAAAACACACTGGGCAGGAGATAGAACACTCAGTCCTGGAGCACAGGATGGAGATCCAAGATCCTCCAGGAGCCGGTTTCAGGGCTATTAAGGAACAGTTGCGGGTTTTTTTTAATCTATAACGACAACAAATTACATAAAACTAATGTTACTTATCCAAGAATATTAGAAATCCAAGTCAACAACGTGTCAGCCGGAAAGTTTTCAAGTTTGGCCGCCATAACTGTTTACACGCGTACATTCCGATGACGTACTGAAATCGGTGGTGCGGTGCACATCAAAGGGTCAGCACCCGAAAAGTTCAAGACGGAACAAAAACGTAAATAATAATAATAGAGCGACGGCTACAATTATCGACATGATCGAATGATCTTTTGGCTGTTGCAGAAGTAGAAAAGACTTTCAATGAATAATTACTCAAACTTCCACTGGAGAAAAGAAAGTTGATTCCTGATTACGGTAGTGTATCAGATCACGTGACACCTTCTTTGCGCCCACGGCTGTCGACACCACCTTTGCGCCCACGGCTGTCGACGTCCAGATGATTATTTTTTTCCAATAAATAGTCGGTAGGTGGTATTAAGTTAAAAAACATAGTTTTTATTTAAATTTTGTTTTACATAGACTTATATTCAGTACAAAATATCTCATTCATTCATCTCATTATCTCTAGCCGCTTTATCCTGTTCTACAGGGTCGCAGGCAAGCTGGAGCCTATCCCAGCTGACTACGGGCGAAAGGCGGGGTACACCCTGGACAAGTCGCCAGGTCATCACAGGGCTGACACATAGACACAGACAACCATTCACACTCACATTCACACCTACGGTCAATTTAGAGTCACCAGTTAACCTAACCTGCATGTCTTTGGGGGAAACCGGAGCACCCGGAGGAAACCCACGGGGAGAACATGCAAACTCCGCACAGAAAGGCCCTCACCGGCCACGGGGCTCGAACCCGGACCTTCTTGCTGTGAGGCGACAGCGCTAACCACTACTCCACCGTGCCGCCAGTACAAAATATATTTCATATAAATATATCAATGTAGGTGTTTACGTAAATGAGGAAGTAATTGTAATGTTTGTAAACAAATGAACTGATAATGTATAACCTGTCAGAAAATCTTTTTGCTCCACTTTCTACCCACTTTCTAAGTATTTTCGTAGATCACATTTTGTTAATCATTATTTGTTGTTGTTTGTATTAATTTCTAGCTTTGTAGTTTACCAATAAATGTCAACAGGCGGTTGACACTGTAACCACATGAAAATCCAGGTCAAAGGTCGGATGCCATTCCTCAAAACAAAACTTTATATTTTTACATCTAAAACTATGAAATATCTACTGATGTAAATATCTATCACGTATTACAATAAACTGCAAAAAAAAACAATTCTGAATGGAATAGAAACATCTGAATATTTTAAGCGTGTAATTTTTTTTATGTGCTAGGAATTTAATTCTGGTCTAATTCTATTTATTGCAATAGGATTCTAAATACTCTATAATCATTCCATGCTGTTATGAATCAGAAAAAAAATTATTATAAATCACAGCACTTTTATTTTTTAAAGTACTTCATCTACTTCAACAATGTTACACAAAGATCGATACATAACAGTTGTAAATGTCACTTAATTCCACAGGGTGTCGATAATGGTGGACACCGGTGAAAGTGATCACTATTATCGAAACATCACTTGACTTCTCAAACGCGCAGTTAGATACAAAATGGCGACTGTCAAATGAAAGAGTAAGAAACAAAGTAGGTTTTGACAAAAATATCATGAAATATTGGTGATAAGTAAAAATATGTCTATGATCTTTCCACCATGCTTACCTGCGATGATAGCGTCCGGGTTTTTCTCAACTTGCTGATCGTGCTGAAAAAATTTCCATCTCGAGTAGTTTATAATTGATACTCATCTAGAGATGCGCATAGGACTGTTTTTAATCCCATTCACACAGTTGTTTTTGTTTGTTTTGTACGTGCTGTAGATTTTTCTAATTAATTTAGTTGATTCCCCAAAATGCATCATAATCGATGAATTTAAACCACTATGACCCTGACCAGGCAGTTACAGTACTAAGGACCATGTGTTTTGTTGAGCTGTAAACTGTAAAATGGTATAACTGTACTGTGATAAAACGCACAAATGCTGGTTTTATTATTGACAAAATGATCCCTTTTAGTTTAAAAAAAAAATCTGCATTTTACGGGTTGAAAATGGCTCAAAAAGCTATCTACTGGCCATCATCCTGAACCTTGCAAGGCACATGGTGACATAAGTCCCAAACGGTCAACTCTATCTACATCATGACATTTTATATTTAAAACAGAATGTTAACACCCTCTAATCAGAGGTGGGCGACCCAGCTCCCTCAGTCCCACCCATGAGCGGAAGTCTCTGAAATCACGCTCATTTTCAAATATATGCTGATTGAGACTCATCATTCACAGGAGTTTCCCCAATGAATCCATGCTATTTCCCCACCTGCCCCCCCCCCAGCCTCTAACTTGCGCCGCCATTTTGTTTTTCTCTGCTCATGGTATATAAGCTGATATCCTAGTAGTAGAGTAGCCAATCAGAGTGCGCAATTGTTCATATCCAGTGAATGTGGATAGAATAATGTATTAATATTCAGTTACATCCCTAGTATTTTGGCAGCAGGTAGTTGGTTAGACTGTTGAATTTTTCAGCAGGGAAGTCCATCATAAGCTGAGTCTGATGATTCAAGAACAGGGATGGCACATCCCCTGCTTGGATAGTTGGAAGGCCCAGTGTAAGATTAGCGTGAGCTAAACTGGTTATTAGCCTTCTGAAAATAGTCATTATATTCATTGATGTGGAGAGTATAGGTTGAACATTGTGTTTCTGTAATGTCCTAAATGCCACTTTTATTGTAATAGTTAAGCTCAAGACGTTTGCAAGGTATCGCACTCAGAGAATATTTTTATTCAGTGATGAAAACATCAATTGTTTAGTTGTACTCAGTATGTACTACTTACATGTCCTCCTACATCTCAACAAACTTCTTTATGGGTACATACCAGCTCAGATGGCATGTCTACTGTTGGTCCCTAAAACCTGATTGGCCTCCATGAGGGCAGATTTTTTTTTGAAAGGTGTAAGGCCCCTGGATTGTCCGTGTCTGCCTTCTTAAAATCACGGTTTGTTCAATTTTAAAATGGAATATATTTAAGAGCTATTATATATAAGTATATTTACAATACATTATGCTGACTTTATGCATTATTTATCTTTTCTCAATGGGCAGTCTGGCAGTGTACCAATAATAGATACAGTACTGTGCAAAAGTCTTAGGCAGCCTATTTTTTTTTTTTTTTACAACCCAGATTCCCAAAAAGTTGGGATGCTATGTAAAATGTAAATAAAAACAGTGTGTAATGATGTACAAATACTTTTCAACTGATATTCAATTGAATATAATACAAAGATATTTAATGTTCAAGCTGAACAACTGTATTTATTTGTTTTTGTTTGTTTTGTAAATATACACTCTGAGTTTCATGCCTGCAACATGTTCCAAAAAAGTTGGGACAGGGGCATTACCACTGTGTTGCATCTTTTAACAACACTCTGTAAGCGTTTGGAAACTGAGGACACTAATTATTGAAGTCTTGAAAGTGAATTTCTTTCCCATTCTTGCTTGATATATGATTTCAGTTGCTCAACAGTCCGGGTCTCTCTTGTCATATTTTATGTTTCATATTACACCACACATTTTCAGTAGGAGGCAGGCAGGTCAGTTTAACACCCGCACTCTTTTACTATGAAGCCATGTTGTTGTAACACGTGCAGAATGTGGCTTGGCATTGCCTTGCTGCCTTAAGCAGGGATGTCTCTGGATAAGATGTCATGCAGCACATGTTGCTCCAAAACCTGTATGAACCGTTCAGCATTAATGCTGCCTTCACAGATGTGCAGGTTAACTATGCCATGGGCACTCTCACACCCCCATACCAACACAGATGCTGACTTTTGAACTTTGTGCTGGTAACAGTCTGGATGGTCCTTTTTAGCTTTGAGGACACAACATCCATGATTTCCAAAAGCAATTCAAATGTGTATAAGTCAGACCACAGCACACTTTCCCACTTTGTGTCATCTCGGATGAGCTCAGGCCCAGAGAATTCAGCAGCGTTTCTGGATGTTGTTTATGTATGGCTCTCTTTGCATGGTAGATACAGCGATGAACTGCGTTCACTGATGATGGTTTTCCAAAGTGTCCTCAAGCCCATGTAGTAATATCCTTTATTCAATCATGTTGGGTTTTAATGCAGTGCCACATGAGGGATCGAAGGTCACTGACATTCATTGATGTTTTTCAGCCTTGCCCTTTTATGTGCAGAGAACTCTCTGGATTCTCTGAATTTTTAGATGATACTGTAGAAAAATCAGAAAAAGTTGGGACGGTGTGGAAAAAAAAAACATTTTTGAACTGACTCGATAATGTCGTAAAATAATAAGCTATAACAATGTTTGTACTAAAAACAATAGGGATATTCAATCATTTTAGCAAATTGTTTCCACTATGAATAAAATCCTAACTGTCATCCTTTTATTTATTTTCTGCAATGATTGGTTTATTGAATCACTCTCCCCAGGAGCCTCTGCGCCAAGTAGCGAGTCGCCATTTTCACATCCGTTGATATTCCACTGTTCCGGCGGATATTCCAGCGACATCCTAAGCCTTATGTCCGAAATTGCAATGTGAAATTGAAGTTATTTTGTCAAAGTAGTTATAATTTAAATTCTTTTGACCAATCCATTTGTACCATTAACCATTTGTATGGTTATTCCATTATAATAGACCAGAATCAGCTTTAGCCATCTCATGAGTGGCCAAGAAGAGAAAGAAAGAGAAAATAATCAGGCGTATTCTATTCAGAACTTCTATGTATGATACGTAGATGAAGGAAAAAAGTTTGAGATGGGTTTTGAAGGGCTCACGAACAGTGAATTTGCAGAAACTTTGCTGCACAGAAAGCTAGCAGAGTAGTGGTCATGTGCTTTCAAAACAAAAACAATGAACTGGATTCTGGGAAGGGTGAGTCGGCCTCTATAATGTAGGAGTAGATTGAATTGTATAGTATATGAGTAATGAGTTGCAATAAGTAGATGGATTTCAGGATCTTATGGATCTCGTGAATTTAACATTAAATTGAAATTAAATAGACTGAACTGGAACGTGTATGTGAACCTTTGCAAATGTTCCTGTAATTGTTAAATGGTAGCCTAGTAAACTAGACCCACCCGCCTAGCGGCCAAAAATATTTTTGCCTAGCGAGTGGGTCTAGCCTCGCGCCATATAAACAAAAACACCCCGGGCATCAAATCTTGCCTGCCAATCACAACGCAAGGTTTTTGTTTGGATTCTTTGGGCGGGCTTTTGCAGGAGTGACGACAAAGCTGCGCGACGCTGGAGAAAGCACAGCAGGAAAGATGGCTACGGCTAGTGAACAGCGCGCGTTTGACTCCGCTTTGGAATCAGTTTTAGAAGAATTAGACTTGGAGTTTTCGTTGAAACATGAGCAGGAAGAGGCTCTCCGCTCATTCCTTTTCAAGAAGGATGTTTTCGCTGTTTTGCCGACCGGCTATGGCAAAAGTCTGATCTACCAGCTGGCTCCGCTCGTAGCCAAAAGGATGGGGCTAGTTTGTGCAGTACGAAGAATTAATAAACAGCTTTGAAACATTACTTTTTGATTGTTTCTTATTTTCCTGTTATTTTAAATTTAAGGGAAATTATTTCACCAAACACCACTAAATAAAAACTCTCAAAAACAGTTTAAGCAAACCCTTGAAAAACACTTGGAAAAAAAGTGTATGTGGTACAGACTCCAAACTTGTGGTCATTATCTCCAAACTTCTTAATATCTAGAACCTGTTTATTAATTAATACGCATTTTGAAAAATTATTTATTTCAAGGCCTCCCCCACTGCTTTCTGTCGCTCTGACTACGTCACAGTCACTGTTGCGCTGATTGGTCAGAGCGTTGGCCTATACGCACAGAGACAGTTTGAAAGACAGCGGTTTGTTCCACCCACCCCCTTCGGAAATGTCTACGGATCGAGGCCAGACTAAATATTCACATTTGTCTGGCTTGCCAGGCTAGTTAAATGGTGCTATTTAACTGCTGCAATAGTGACAACATATTATATATTTTATACAAGTTTATTAAGAATTATTTGCCGAAGGCAAAGTGAATATTAGTGGATAATAACCAATACGAACTTGAGGTAATTTATTTAAATAATATTGCCTGGCTTTGAGTGGTATATCGGACATAATTCCATTCAACGAGCATGATACTGAATGAGTCGAAGACGAGTAGCTGAATGGAATATGTCTGATATACCACGAAAAAAAACCCAGCCTATTATTATTATTATAATTATAATTTATTATTATTATACATACACATTCAATGGAACAATTATAGATTTTACAAAAAGTTAAGAACAGGGGGGTGACTTGCCAATATTGAATGCTGATTCTGACCGAATGTAATTCAATGCTCTGTCAATCCACTGTACATGTACAAAGTCAAAGTTCTAACAATAAAAATGGTACAAGTCCAAAAAGCCTGAACAACAACCCAACTTGTATACAAGCTATATACAGACTGACAGTTCAAGTTCAAAGTTACTTTTGGTTGTAGTTAATTGTTACACTGCAGTTGTTCAAAACAAAAGGGCTTTGCTGAGTGAGGTCCATGAGTGAAGTCCTCTTGTAAAAGTCTCAGTCACTTCTCCTCGCCTCCAAATAGAACTTTGACAATATTTCTGCTATTGCTCTCTTTTCCAGTTTTTCAATGTCCATTAATATGTTTTTCTCTTGTAAATATGCGTGAAGAATATCCAGTGAAGTTTTTGTAGCCTTTCAGGTGTTCAGCACATCTTTCTCTTTTAAATCTTCCACTTTTGATGAAGCAAACCTCTTTGCCATTTTTGTGTACAAACGGTCACAGTCACTTGCTAGCATGGAAGTTTTATGTCTCCGACGTGTGTCTTTTCCAGTTTTTCCATATATTTAATGCGGAAGATTAAATGCATGAAGAATATCCAGGGAAATTTTGGTAGCTTTTCAGGTATTCAGTGCGTCTTTCTCTTTTAAATGTCCAGCTTTTAAAGGATATGGGACATGGATTTTTTTTCTGGGCATAATTATGTATAAAGGACATAAGAAATGCCATCTAAATCACTGCAGGGCGTCAAAAATGTGAAAATCATCACATTATTCAAGTTTTTTTATACATCAGTGTAAAACAAGGATTCGTTAATGAGCTAGGTGGTCACGTGACCCATGACCTAACAAAAACTTTCCAAGGAGCCAGCGCTTAGGAATCTAATGTAAACAGGTTACCGAAATGGACACCATCGACAGTGATATTCCCGATGTTTCACAGAGATGTGAAGTTAGACCCTATCAATTTGAACCGATAGCTGGAAATTCATATGAACATGGATCTTGTCTTTACTCTGACGGGTCAGATGATTCTGAGAGTGAGAGTTCATTCAGTCCCCATGAAACTGAAAGCGGTCGGCTCGATAACACTTCCTGGTAAGTTAAAAACAATTCTGCTCAAAGGCTAATGATCTGTTGAAAGAAGTATTATTTTTGTATCATACATTGAAAGGTCATCATAGATCTAACTAAAGTCCGTTGCAAGCTATTTTTTTTTTTTTGCTGATATTTTTCGAGATTGATTGATTGAGATACAATGCTTCCAGAGTCCGAGATGAAAACATTCAAAATGGTGAAACGAGTCAGAATTATGATAATCAATAATTGATACACCCAAAATTATAATACTAATCCTTACCTCGGCTTTCAGTCGCTTAGCGAATGCACCTAGTGGTGGCCGTAGCACTTTGGGTTTCACTCCGCCGTCTTGTTCCTGAATTGGGACGTTGGGAACGGCTCCATCTTTAAGTAGCCTCTTAAATTTGGCTTGGCAATTAATATCGCTCAGTACCTGAGTATTAATGTTGAAAGAATCCTCAGTGAAATGGTCCGAACACAGTTTGTGGGAAACAGTAGGTGCAAAGTTTTTTCAACAGGTGTTCTGTAAAGTTATCCTACCTCTTGGATTTGTCCTACTAAGCCTACTGTGCATGCGCGAAGCCTACTGCGCATTAGTGATGGGAATTTCGGCTCTTTTTCGGGAGCCGGCTCTTTTGGCTCTTCTTACTATAAGGAGCCGGCTCTTTCGGCTCCCAAACGGCTCCTGAGATTTTATTTTTGATTTAATTGCTGCAATTAACTAGTTAATTAATTACATTATTATTTATATTTTATCAATAGGATGTTTTCCATTTTATTTTTTAGTTTTTGTAGCCATTGTAAAGCTTTGTAAAGTATAGCAGTGTAACAATGTTCTAGCTATAGAAATAAAACTTACTTACCAATTAATAAATTATTTTCTCACAAACATAATGCAAAACTGTGTTATATTACCAATATAAAATACACAGAAGACATCAACTGTTTATCCTTTATGGCTTTATTTCACACTCGACCTTGAACAAAATGCCACAAAATAAATTATGAAGTATAAAATCAGGCCTAAGAAACTATGAAGCAAAGTTGGAAATTATTTTAACAAACACAGAACAATGTGCAACAAAATATTTTATTAAATAAAATATTAGACTCCTCTCCCCTGCGCTCCACAGCTTTAAGCATTACACCAATTTTCGCAGCTGTGAATGACATCAACCCCCCCAACCAAAAAAAGTAGGCGTACACCATGCTACTTTTTTTTTCCTTTGAATGGTAATAGACAACACAAAGACGCAATCGGACAGCAACTTTTTTTGTGAAACTCTCTCTCTCTCTGAGGCACCTAAGGACAAAAAACTAATTCGGCTCCCCAACTCGGCTCCCACTGAAGAGCCGGCTCCCGTCGTTCACTTCAAAGAGCCGGCTCTTTGAACCGGATCGTTCGCGACCGACACATCACTACTGCGCATGCGCAGGTGAGCTCACACTTTTCTCAGCTTCAGGTCCTTGGGGAATGCAAAAAAACTTACTCCAGGGCATTTCCCATTGGAATTATTGCAACCATAAGCAGCACAATACACCATGATGTTCAATGTACGTTAAAGACTATAAAAACAATTTTCTTGTCATCCACTTCTCCATTCATCTACCCTCTTGTGCTGTGCCCGAAAGTTTTTGTGACGTATGATCACGTGACAGCGGCTCTTCCGGTTGTAGAAAATGCATATCGGAAGTCGAGCAGAAATGCCATATAATCATCACGAATATAACGATTTTGCTGAATTTAATAGATGATTTTGTATTCGTTGATGCAATTAATTCATATTTTTAATGGAAAGAAACTGATATAGCGTGCATTTATGTTTCATGTCCCATATCCTTTAATGAAGCAAACCTCGCCGCCGTTTTTGTGAACAAACTGTTAGTCACTCACTAGCACAGAAGTTTTATATCTCCGATGTGTCTCTTTTCCAGTTTTTCGATGTCTGTTGGTATGTTTTTCTCTTGTAAATATGCATGAAGAATATATAACGAAGCTTTGGTAGCTTTTTGGGTGTTCAGTGCATCTTTAGTTTCAGTTTATTTATTTAGAGCTTAATCCGAGCACTGAATTAGTCCCGTCTTCTCTCTCTCCCGGCCGACAAAGAAATGATCATGCACATGCGCAACAGAAGTTGTCAATGGATCTTCGCATGAGCTCCAAAATGTGACGTTGTGTTGTCTTGACAACGTGCGATATTATAACAATATTGAACGCTCATTCTTCATTGGGGAGAGTGGCATAATACATGGAGGATAAACGATATGAGAACAATATTGCATGCCATCAGTAAATCCACTTGAAAGGAATAGACTGCATGTTTTTATTCCATGGAAAAAGTGGCCCGTATGTGTAATAATCACCGATATTCACTGAGCCTGAGGCGGATAATTGTTTTAGTATAAATACTGTGACAGTCTCTGCCTCACTGGCTCTGCAGTGGTTGTGGATAAGTTACTGTGTCTGTGTGCTTTCTAAGGTAATAGAGGGAGGTGATCACGGCAGCCAGATTTGAAGCACCTGGGACGCATGCTTCCACAGCTTAAAAGCACGGGTCCATATTGCTCTTTCTCTCACTTGGACTGACTCCTGCCAGCAACGGCATGTTTTGCTTTGTTTTTGGTAATAAATATTTAGACCCACCATTTGTAGCTGTGTCCTTTCCTTACTTTGTCTTGACCTAGGACCAGGGTTGTGGCAATTTAGGGCTCGTCCAGGATCTTCCCGGTTTGTGCTGCGACGTTTAGGTAGGATTGGTGGTGGTGCGTTGGAACTTGGCACACCTGTGCATAAAGTATGCTTACAGTGATGTGCAAAAGTTTGGGCACCCCTAATCAAAATTGCTGTTACTGTGAACAGTTAAGCAAGTTGAAGATGAAATAATCTCCAAAAGGCATAAAGTTAAAGATGACTCATTCCCTTTATATTTTAAGCAAAAACAATTTTTTTAAATTTTCATCTTTTATTTTTCAAAAGGACAAAAAAGGAAAAGGGCCCGAAGCAAAAAATTTGGGCACCCTGCATGGTTAGTACCTAGTAACACCCCCTTTGGCAAGTATCACAGCTTGTAAACACTTCTTGTAGCCAGCTAATAATCTTTCAGTTCTTACCTGGGGGATTTTCACACATTTCGTCCTTGCAAAAGGTTTCCAGTTCTACAAGTTTCTTGGGCTGTCTTGCATTCACTGCTCTTTTGAGCTCTATCCACAGATTTTCAATGATGTTTAGGTCAGGGGACTGTGAGGGCCAGGGCAAAACCTTCAGCTTGTGCCTCTTGAGGTATTCCATTGTAGAGTTTGTGTGTTTTGGATCATCGTCTTATTGTAGGACCCATCCTCTTTTTAACTTCAACTTTTTTACAGATGGTGTGATGTTTGCTTCCAGAATTTGCTGGTATTTATTCAAATCCATGCTTCCCTTGACCAATGAAATGTGCCCTGTGCCACTGGCTGCAACACAACCCCAAAGCATGATCGATCCACCCCCATGCTTCAGAGTTGGAGAGGTGTTCTTTTCCTGAAATTTGGCAACCTTTTTTTCTCCAAACATACCTTTTGCACACTGTGGCCAAAAAGTTCTATTTTGATTTCATCAGTCCACAGGACTTGTTTCCAAAATACATCAGGCTTATTTAGATGTTCATTTGCAAACTTCAGACGATGAATTTTGTGGCTAGGACGCAGAAAAGGTTTTCTTCTGATGACTCTCCCATGAAGGTCATATTTGTTCAGGTGTCGCTGCACAGTAGAACAGTGCACCACCACTCCAGGGTCTGCTAAATCTTCCTGAAGGTCTTTTGCAGTCAAACAGGGGGTTTTATTTGCCTTTCTAGCAATCCAACAAGCAGTTCTTTTCAGAAAGTTTTCTTCATCTTCCAGACCTCACCTTGATCTCCACTGTTTTTGTTAACTGTCATTTCTTAATAACATTACAATCTGAGGAAACAGCTACCTGAAAACACTTTGTTCTTGTAGCCTTCTCCTGCTTTGTGAGCATCAATTGTTTTATTATTCAGAATGCGAGGGAGTTGCTTAGAGGAGCCCATGGCTGTTGATTTTAGGGACAAGTTTGAGGAGTCAGAGAATTTTATGCAGCTTTGAAATCTGCATCATCTGACCTTTCCTAATGAAGAATTTGAACAAGCCACAGCTCAATAGACCCCTTCGCATGTTTGTAAACAAGCCGACCGTTGCTAGGATGCACGCGCAGCCTGGACCCAGAAACAATGGCGCTCTCCATAGACCGGCATTATGAGCTGCCAGATTATGCAAAACAATTGTCGTTACAAGATCGAGAATGCTACATAAATAAGTTAACTCTAACAAGTGGACATCGCCTACCAGATCCGCATTTAATTAAAGAGTGGACGGACGATGTTAGTAAGTTCCCTGGTATACAATGGCCAGATATATACTCATACCTTATTGACAAGACTTCAGTGTACACCCACGAAAAACTTCGTGCCTACAAGTCTTTAGACGCATATGATTGTTATGTGCAGGCATGTACAACTTGAAGGGGCGGCACGGTGGTGTAGTGGTTAGCGCTGTCGCCTCACAGCAAGAAGGTCCTGGGTTCGAGCCCCGGGGCCGGCGAGGGCCTTTCTGTGTGGAGTTTGCATGTTCTCCCCGTGTCCGCGTGGGTTTCCTCCGGGTGCTCCGGTTTCCCCCACAGTCCAAAGACATGCAGGTTAGGTTGACTGGTGACTCTAAATTGACCGTAGGTGTGAATGTGAGTGTGAATGGTTGTCTGTGTCTATGTGTCAGCCCTGTGATGACCTGGCGACTTGTCCAGGGTGTACCCCGCCTTTCGCCCGTAGTCAGCTGGGATAGGCTCCAGCTTGCCTGCGACCCTGTAGAAGGATAAAGCGGCTAGAGATAATGAGATGAGATGTACAACTTGATTAACAATGGGACATTCATATTCATTTTGTTTTAATCAAATTATGCCAGTGATGTGATGGCAGTGTGGCTTTAGCTGCAACAGCAAATACCAACACTAAACAGCAATTTGCAGGAGGTAATGGCATGAAAGGAATGATAGTGTAAAGAGTGCAGCTAAGAGAAATCAGAGCTGCGTAAAAAGCGAGAGGCAGAGAGCAGAAATGAAACTGAACGGGGCGGGAGCTAGGTTAGAGCAGTCAACGTAAGTTGGCATTTAGAGTGAGGGCACACAATTTTACCTTTCCATCCTTGCTTTAAAATTGTGATTTTCGGCATACACAAATAATAATGGCACAAAATCTGGACTGCTTGAGTCAAGCGAGACCTCTCCTACAAACAAAATTGCATGCAAAGCTAAGTTAACATGCTAACAATATTCATTACATTGTGTAACTATGACCCAGCTAATCAGACAAACGTTACCAAAGTATTTTGCTACATCAATAAATGAAGACTAGAAAGAATAAAAAAGAAAGATTTAATAAATAGCCTGATCTTACCTGTGATGAAGTGGGCGCTGCAAACCCGCGCATTTTTGATGGTGCTTTCATCCCAGTCTACACGTTTGATGGCTTGTAGTCGTAGACATCGGCGATTGATTTTTTTTTTTTGGAATGGGTGAGATCCTGCTGGAATTCTGTACATTTTAACCCCATCACTGCTACGATTCTGACACCCGACAACACAACAACTAGGCATTTCTGAGTCTTTTTTGGGTCCAGGCTGCGCGCGCAATTTCCGCTGACGTATGAATGACGTTTACTGCGAAGGGGTCTATAAGTTAATTAAGGTCTGGAACCTTGGTAAAAGTTACTTGAGAACTCAAATGTATTGGGTGCCCAAACTTTCGCATGGCTTTCTTTTTTCACTATCCAATTGTACAACACACAAATCTTGCAGAAAATGCTGAAAAGAAGTGTGTCGTCTTTACCTTTATGCCTTTTGGTGATCAGTTCATCTTCTGCTCACTTAACTATTCACAGTAACAGACATTTTCAGTAAGGGTGCCCAAACTTTTGCATCCCACTGTAGAGCACGCCTGGACCCTTTGTTCTTTTATTTACTTGTGGTGGTAAACTTTTGTTTGTTCCTGTAAGTGTTGGATTGGAGGAAAGGACACATGCTTGGGTATGATTTGGTGGGGTGAGTTTTGACTGGTTTTCTCCTTTATTCTTTTTGTGGAGAGAGTTCTTGTTTTGTAGCCAGTGCTTGTTTATGCTAGTATTGGACGACTTGGATTACACACTCGTGTGTTGTCCTGTGTGTAATTGGTGTGAAATGGTTCAGAATTTTCCCTTTGGGTTCGTTGAGCGTATTTTGTGTAGTGTTGTGGCGAACGTGGGTGAAGATTTGCTTGGGAGCATCTCTGTGGTTTCGGGAGGGTTGCTAGCTTGCTAATAGCTCTCTTGATCCAGCGGTCTTCAGTGTGTAAGTACCCACCACAAGTAGCTGCATGAAGACTAGGTAGGAGCTTAGGTAGCCAGGTGGGTTGTTAGATAGCGGGGAAACTCTGTACCGAGCGGAGAACTTGTCCTCTTTTTGCACACAGGTAACCTCGTTGTGTTTGTCTAGCTTTACTATCTTTAAGTTGTTTCTAGGCATAGCTTGTTGTAATGTCGGACATCAAATTGTTTATTGCTGCCCCGTCCTAAGAAGCCTTGGAGGCCTGCACAAAAGAGCAGTTGCTTGAGATTCCTGAGCATTATTCAGTAGTGATTTGAAGGAGGCAAGCAGGTTAAAGAAAATATTAAAGCGTCTATACGATTAAAGTTAATTGAGCTTGGAATAATGTGTAAAAATAAAGGTGAACCTCTGAGTTCTATTGCTTCATTTTTTTCCCATGGAGGGGTTAACTTTTGAATAGCAAAGAGATTTTGCTGTTGCAGATGGAACACAATAAAATGAAGCATGAATTGGAGGTTAAAAAGCAGCTGGAGGTAGAGAGAATTCGGCAACATTCTGAAAGGGCGAAACGGGATTTGGAAGTCTATTGTCTGTCAATGATTAGGATGGCATGTCTGGTGAAGTTCAGGATGGACAGGCGTCCAAATCTCCTGAGGGTAGCTTTGATGTGAATAATTTATGCTTATTGCCTAGTTTCAGTGACAGAATGGCAGACTCAAATTGTTCTATTATTTTAGAGATGTCTGAATGTTTATATACCAATTCATCAGCTGCACTGTATAGGTGCAATAGGCTTATCAAATCAGTCTCATGTAAAAAGGGATCAGTCTCATAAACGCATCTTCAACCTTAGCTTGCAGCTGGGGAAAGTGCCCACCCTCTGGAAGACATCATGCATTGTTCCAGTTCCCCAAAAGAATCAGCCCAGCGAGCTGAACGACTTTCAACCGGTGGCACTCACTTCACATCTGATGAAGACGTTGGAGCGGCTCTTCCTCAGCCTCCTCAGACCCCAGGTACAACATGTCCAGGACTGTCTGCAGTTTGCGTACCGGGCAGGTGTCGGTGTGGAAGACGCCATCCTCTACCTGCTACGCCGAGTCCACTTGCATCTGGATAAGGGAAATGGCACAGTGAGGATCCTCTTCTTGGACTTCTCGAGTGCCTTCAACACCATCCAGCCCCTACTGCTTCAGGACAAACTGAACAGGATGCGAGTGGACCCCTGCCTGGTCACCTGTATCTCCAGCTACCTCACTGACAGGCCGCAGTATGTCAGACTGAAGGACATCACGTCTGACACTGTGATTAGCAGCACCGGAGCACCCCAGGGCACGGTGCTGGCCCCCTTCTCTTCACCTTGTACACCGCGGACTTCCGCTACAACTCGGAGCTGTGTCACATTCAGAAGTTTGCCGATGACACACCCATCGTTGGGTGTATCAGTGATGACCGAGAGGAGGAGTATAGGAGCCTGGTGAGGAACTTTGCTGTGTGGTGCAACAGGAACCATCTGCAGCTCAACACCTCGAAGACCAAGGAGCTGGTCATTGACTTTGGGAGGTCCAGACCAAGGCCACGACCAGTTCTGATTGAGGGAGTTGAGGTGGAGGCTGTGGATTCCTACAAGTACCTCAGGCTGTGGCTGGACAGCAAGCTGGACTGGACTTGCAACACCAAACACTTATACAGGAAGGGACAGAGCAGGCTGTACTTCCTTAGGAGGCTGCGGTCCTTTAACATCTGCAGGAAACTCCTGTGGATGTTCTATCAGTCTGTGGTCGCCAGTGTCCTGTTTTACACCATGGTGTGCTGGGGGGGCAGCACATCCAAGAAGGACACATCCAGGCTGGACAAACTGATCAGGCGGGCCGGCTCTGTGGTCGGCATGAAGCTGGACTCTCTGGTGATGGTGGCAGAGAAGAGGTCTATGGACAAACTATTGAACATCATGGACGATTCCAGTCACCCTCTGCACACCGTCATCAGCAACTAGAGGAGCCCGTTCAGTGACGGAATGCTCCTTCCCAAGTGCAGGACTAACAGACTTAAAAACTCCTTTGTCCCTCATGCCATCAGACTGTACAACTCCTCTCTGGGGGGAAGGAGGGGTAACAGGAGGACGGGAAGGAGCAGTAGCCTAGCCTAACAATAAGCAATACCGGACAATGTGCAATATAATGTGCAATATCTCTCCTGCCGCCGCCGCCGCCCCCTTCTCCCCCCCTTCCCCCCTCCCCCTTCCTCTCTTCCCCATATCTTATTCTCTTTATATTTGTATATGTAAATACTTAATTTATTTTAATTTATCTAAAAGTTTTCTCTATTTATTTTCTCTGTTTATCTGTAATGATGCTGCTTGGGTGACCTACGTGAATCGTGTAGATCCAATGAGAAAAAAAATTGGGGGGCAAGGAGGTCGCTTCGCACCCATAGACGGTTCGTGCCGGTTTGCGCCTCCTCCTCCTGCTTTGATATTGACGCCATAGCGACGAGTACTTCTCGCTGCGAAGGGCAAGCAGCATCATTTCACACCTCTTCTCTTGCTGGCCAGAGCGTGCACACACCAGAGTGCAGACCAGACCACCAGAAGCTGGATTGAGTCATCGGACTGAATTTCCTACTTTTTTCCAAACTTTCCTGATCGCTATCAAAACAAACAAAACTTCCGGCTTGATTACGTCAGCATTCGAAAGAGGGCGCGCGCGTCTTTTGACAATCCCTGTGTCCGAAATTGCTCGCTACTCACTATATAGGGCACTGTATAGTGGAGACGCCATTTTGTAGTGCTGTCCATGCTGAAAGAAATCAAAAGTCTCAAATTTGATTTAATAAAAGACAGCAGCAAAGAAGAAAGTATTCAGCCTTGATTTAAAAAGAACTGAAAGTTGCAGGTACTTCCATATCTTGGCAGGCTGAGTGGTATGCTGGGGCACCTCTTGCCAGCAGACCAGGATATCCAGAGGGAACTTGTGCGGTTCAGTGTTGACCTGACCATCCCCAGCTTCAAGGAGGGAGAGAGCATCGTGGAGTGGTGGGGTCATGTCTTCGACAAACCAGACAAGTACCCCTCCCTGCGTGCACTGGTTAAGTGTTGCCTCTCCATCTTTCATGGGCCTAGAGTTGAGTCCTCATTTAGTCTGATGAATGATGTAATTGATCAAAGGAGTGGCAACATGAATGTGGAAACATTTAATGCAATACAGACGGTCAAGTACATGCTGATGTTCAGGGGGAAGACAGCTATGCAGCTCTTTAGAATGGAGGACGTGAAGTTTGGGGAAGTGGACAGAACATTGTGCAAGAACATTAACTCTGCAGCAGCCACATACAAACACCAGCAGAGGGTGAACAAGGAGGAAAAGCAGCAGAGCAAGTATGGCTCTCAAGCGACTTGCAGTGCTCAGCAGGCCAAGAAACAGACTGCTGAAGGAGAGAAACGGGCAAGGCTGAAACATGTGGCAACTCGGCGAAAGCGGGCCATGGAGACACTGGTGGTCCAGGCAAATAAAAGGAAAAAAAGATCACTATTCCTTGTGTGTTCTCCGCTTTCTTCGTTCTATTATTTGCATTTTTTTTCCAGGGCATAATTTCACTATAACTACATTTTATTTGAATTTGTACTGCATGTCCTTGTGCAAGTGTTAATACAGTATACTTAGTAAGGAGGCTATAATATTTATTCTGAGGGTGGACCCCCCAAACAAAATAAAACAACACCAGAGGCCACTTCACCACTCGCGCACCCTTCTCACCTTTTTCACCCCTGACCCGTTTTCATGCCTGTTATCTAATCTAATCTAATCTAATCTAATTCATTAATCATTAATTCAAGTGTCTAATCGTTTATAGCTAAACTATTAAACTCAGTGGGATAACTTAGTGGTGATGTTGCTATAGTTTTAGTGAGTATTGTAGCTCTAATGTAATATGTTTTTAGATCTATAACATTCATATAACAACCGAATGGGCGAAGGCAATTAGAATACTTGTTTGGCAGAGGTTGCCACTCAGTGAATGTTGTAGCAATAGACAGGACACAGTTTATTCCAAAGGTACCATTTATTGAAATAGCTGACACGAATTAGCAAACTAATACTGATCAGATATAGCAACAATAGCAGCCAAGGAATAATTCAGTATAAATGGTGATACAATGTATACAGTAGTGTATAAAGCAATAGTCAGTAGTAAGTAGAATAAAAACCAGCAGTAGACAGAGTAAGAAATCAGCAGTGAATATGATGATAACCAAGGCACTAATGGTGATCAGAAGTAATGGGCTGTATGCAAGTGTTAGTGTAGGGGCAAGTGAAATGTTAAAATGTGAGAGGGAAATCACGTGTTTGTGTGTGAGAGTGTAGGCGTATGTGTGTGCGGCTGCACACTAATGAGATGAGGAGGAGCTAGAGAGAGAGAGAGCGTGTGCAGGCGCACGACAAGGAGGAGGGGAGTGAGGGTGCGAGACGGGGCGCGTGGGCGAGAGATAGGCGTGGTATGTAAAATGTAGTGCACGAGCCTTTGTGCTGGGCGCCGCCTAAAAGGGGATGGGCAACAAGGGGAGTGCACGAGGTAGAGAGACAAAGGATCTGTAGCTTAAAAACTAGTCCCAGCTAGGCCTTAAACCCAAACTTCTACTCAGCCCTTAGCTACTCCTGAAATCCCAATGTTGAGGGGTGTAGTGCGACGGAGGGAGTTAAAAAGAGAGAGAGAGAGAACGAGAACGCATGCACGATCTAACTAAATACAGATAGTAAAAAAGCAAATCAAACAACACGCGGTCTAAGACCGACTTTCATGTGAATCAAAATGCGTACATTTAAACTAATGAATGAATTCAAATAAACAACACTCTTCGCATTAACTAGCCACAACTAAGACGAACAATTGCCCAGATGCCAGCCTTATTTGAGATCACTCTTGCTTGGCGACTGAAAGTGCGCCGTCTGTTATCTGAAGACAGCGCGGAGCACAGGTCCAGGGAGAAAACAGTTCTGTTCCTTTTGCTTTTACAGCTCATCAGCTGAAGACCTTCGGTGTCCCGTCAGTCGTCCAATGATCTGGAAGGAATCTTGTTTGTTGTTTGTCGACGTTGCAAAAGGGAAAAGGGAGCCGGTCGCCTTTTCTCCTTTAAAACACTGCGTGGGCTGCAGTAACTAACCGGTTCAGTTATTATTGCAACTATGTGAAGATCAAATACATTGAACTTTGGCTAAAGGTCCAGTATCAATAGCTCGTTCTTTGTCCTTTGTTCTTCTGTAGCACAGATGCAACAACGTCTCTTTCACGTATGGGGGTCCATACGTGCCGATTCCTTCCAGATCGTCCAATGATCTGGAAGGAATCTTGTTTGTTGTTTGTCGACGTTGCAAAAGGGAAAAGGGAGCCGGTCGCCTTTTCTCCTTTAAAACACTGCGTGGGCTGCAGTAACTAACCGGTTCAGTTATTATTGCAACTATGTGAAGATCAAATACATTGAACTTTGGCTAAAGGTCCAGTATCAATAGCTCGTTCTTTGTCCTTTGTTCTTCTGTAGCACAGATGCAACAACGTCTCTTTCACGTATGGGGGTCCACCGCCAGAGAGAAGGAATTTTGCTTCTGCCGTGGGTTTTAAAGCACAGTCGTGACCTCACTGTATTTAGTATCCAGTATAATCTCTGTATCCAATACCATTTACAGGGAGTCAGAATAATGGGCGGAGATAGAACATGGCATCGAGTACAGGGATTGTTCTGTTCAATGCTGTAACATTGGAAGGGGAGAAGATGGGCCATAAAGTGAAGCAGGGAATTGTGGGTGCTACGGCATGGCAGCCCCCCCACCCCCAGCTGTAAAGCCTCCAGATTGACTCTCTAATCTGCATAACTGATATTCATTTAATTGTTATAGCACAAGAAGGTTCTGGGTTCAAACCTCATGGTTGACTGGGGTCTTTCTGTGCAGAGTTTGTTGTCCTTATGCCTGTGTGGGTTTCCTTCAGGTGCTCTGGTTTCCTCCCACAGTCCAAGGATATGGGGATTGAGTCGACTGGCTACTTTGGATTGCCCGTAGGTGTGAATGACCGAACAAATCAACCCTGATCATAACCCTGATGGATGAGCAGTATGGATGATGGATAGTTGGATGGATGTTTGGTTGGATAGATGTTTGGATAGTTGGATGGATAGATGTTTGTTTGGATGGTTGGATGGATGGATAGATGTTTGGTTGGATAGTTGGATGGAGGTTTGGATAATTGGATTTTTGGATGGATGATCGTTATAGCACAGAAAATTAAACTAAGAGTCAATAAAAATTATTAAGGTCCAGGTACATGACTGACTGACTGGTTTTGTAGGGTGATTGCAGGGAGGTTTGTTAGTTTGTCGGTGATCCCTTTGGAACACCATCTTTAAAAGGGGGTGTGATGGTCCCTGCCTCATTGGCTCTGCAGTTGTTGTGGAAAAGTTACTGTGCTCTCTAAGGTAATAGAGGGAGGTGATCACGGCAGCCAGATTTGGAGCACCTGGGATGGGCGCTTCCATAGCTTAAAAGCACAGGTCTATATTGCTCTCTCTCACACTTGGACTGACTCCTGCCGGCAACAGCATGTTTTGCTTTGTTTTATTTTTTGTAATAAATATTTAGACTCAGCATTTGTAGCTGTGTCCTTTCCTTACTTTGTCATGACCTAGGAGCAGGGTTGTGAAAATACACAGGTGATTATTTAAAAAAGAATAAAGAAAAAAATTGTATTAAAAAATAATTTATTTCCAATTCAAAAGTGGCATGCAAATGTAATGCATGCAGGCTTGTCGCTTATGTGCTGAGTCACATAAAATACTTTTGTTTTGAAATAGATAAAATAAATCACAATTCCAACTTCCTTTTGAATAGTTTTAGCTCAAACTTTGTAGCATCTTTAGTGCTTTTAGGAATAGCATTTTTCTTTCATAATTTGTAATTCTTCCTCACTTACGGTGACAAAGCAATTGGCCGCCGTTTTGCCGAGTCGCTTGAGGTGATTATCGAGAAATAGTCTGACTTTCCCGACCAATCAGAGCACTCGATTTTCTATAATCAGTTGTGTATTTATACTAATAAGGCCTTAAACCTTATTCATCACTGTAAATTGTGATTATGTAGATTTCTATAGTCTCCAATGCTGTTTGTAAACACTGACTAGAAATGAGCACAGAGGTGATGTATTTATTTAAAGCTTTATCATGTCAGTAGGGAAGGCTGGGCCTACCTTGGGTGTCTGAGTGTCCTCTGTGAACTCAGACTGTGTGTAGTCATATTTAATGGTCATGTGGAACTGGGCTTCTCTTTTCTCTCTTTCTGTGGTCAGTTGGCAGGGTTCAATAGGCTGCCGAGTGTGGTCAGTTCTCATCATGTAGAGTAACCTCTGTGTCCCTTAGCATCCTGTGTCCAACTCTACAGTAAACAGACTGGAGGGAAAGCAGAGTTCAGTTGTGTCTCTCAATGCATGGCGGTGTGGGGGGGCTGCTTGGTTGCATAACTTGCTCTCACTTGGACCTTCGGAGAGATGTGTGTACTCGTTTCTGACATTTCATTTATTCACTTAAAATCAACTGTTTAGCAGATTTCTCTGTTATTTAAAGTAAGGGCACTTAAAATAGATTCCACCAAGATGTTTTTATTCCCTGTTCTAATAATACTTTGTCATAACAATGTTATGTTTGTGAGATTCCGTTCGATACCACCAGGGGGCAGCATTGTATCTATTTCACTAAAGTCACACTTATAAGCTTCACGCTCATTTGGAGGAGAAACACAGACCCTGTAAAGGTTTTATATGGAAATAATACTGAGTTTAACTTGAATTTTGAATTTAATTTTAATCAGCAACTTCCTCCATCAGCCTTTAGAGCTGAATTCTGATCTGCTCTTGGATTTAAACGAAAATTATTAATATATTCTTCTTTATGCATATGTTTATTTAATAGTTTTCACTCTTTATCTAACTACATGATAGGCTAATAAGACCAAACATGAAATATATCCATTTTTTATTTCATTTATTAAATTTTTATTCACACATTAACAGATTTTTTTAACTAAAATAAAATATCTTTGATCACAATTTTAAGAATTCTAATTGTTTAAAAAGTGCTAAAGCATTTCAAGTAATATGTAATTTTTTTTTGTCTTTAAAGAAATGTTTCTACTGAGTCATTTATCTCAGTTATTACCAACTTGTCAGGGAAAAAAAAAACTGTCAGATTTTACCTTAAGTGTTTTGGTAGTCATTTCCTCTCTACTTCCATGTTGCTCTGTGTAATTTGGTAAGATTTGCACAGAAATGTTTAAGTTATGATTAGCTTCTTTGTAAACGTATCCGCCGACTGCAAATGGAGTGTGTCGGGAAAAGACAGACAGCCTAAGTATGATTGAACTCAGTCCACTTCTGTGCAAGCCAACTGTCAGGCCCTCACTTAAAACACACTCAGAGCTTACTAATTTTAATGGTCTTAAACTGTATAATGAGCTTTAGGGAACGTGGATCAAATAAATCGGTTTATTCGGATTAAGGAAGAAGAAAAGAAACAACAGAATGAAGATCAAATAAATAGATGCAAAGTGAAATAGTGACTTGGGCAAGGTTATTCCCTGACTTGAGATATCTGATACAAATGACCGTTTCCTCTCAGAGGCACAATTGGCTGCCATAATCAGAGTTCAATTAGGCCTAATATTTATTTCCAGAAACACTTGTACATATTTCGGCAGGGCTTTGATTGAGCTCCCTGTGGACATGCTGTAGACAGATGTTTAGATGATCTCATGTTTGAAGTAATGTTGATTTTGGAAGGTTACTTCACTGTATCTGCTCTAAATCGACCCCTTCTGTGTCAGTTTGGGATTGTCCTTTATGCATGTACTTTGGCTTACTATGAAGCTTACATTAGTTTTACATGAGGCTACTGTTTTTATATAGTGTTAAAGATAAGCTGCCTAGATTTATGCTTTTTGCAACTCGGAGTGAAAATCTTTCATTCCTATAGCAGGGTACTGTTCGAATATGAATATTTTGAATATGGGTGGTAGAAAAATATATGCTTTTATATTTTGGATGAATCTTTCTATCTGTAATTCATCAGAATTAAAATATTTGCAATCCCCCCTCCCCCCCATTAAAAGCCCATACTCTGAGTTTGAGTAAGGGCTCCAGTAAACCACAGCAAACATTATAAAAACAAACAGAAGAGATTTATTGAGCACTAAGACTAATTATGCATGAGGAAATGTGCAGGATCATAATGTCACAAGAAATCAGTTGACTGCAGCCAGGCATGAATTACAATGGGAAAACAACATGAAGTAAGCACTCAGCTTCTTTAAAAAACACACACATATATATACACACACATACAGATGTCCTATAGATACTGCGATCGCAGAAGGAGGGAATGGATCTGATCAGATATGGGCTGTTTGAGTCATTGTAAGCACCACGTGAAGAGACTTATGTTTTTCTGGTAGGTTTCGCCTTCGTATTTTGCACAAAGGCTTCGTGATAAATCCCAGAGTACCCTGTAAGACTTCGAGGACCCTGCTCTTTGGTGGCCGATTAGGTGGAACTACTGTTTAACTACTACAAGTGTGTGTAGCTTTTGGCGAATCAGCTCCGGGTCAGAGATGGACCTCTGTTCTGAGCTGATGGAGCTTTTGTCTGCCTGTGATATGTATGAGTTGTGCAGCAGCTTCTGATGTTATCTTAATGACTTGATTTATAGCACTGACTGAAATTAGACACACACACACATACATACATATACACACACACACATACATATATATATATATATATACACACACACACTATATATATATATATATATATATATATATATATATATATATATATATATATATATAAGCATGTTTTGTTGCTGTAAGTGATAAAGATAATTGCAGTATTATTGTAAGAGCTAAGAGCAGAATCAGCAGCGTAATTACAATTGTTCAACATGGGAGGTTATCTAAAGGCAGCAATTATTAAAATGACTCCATTTGTGATTTAGAGGGAAAATTGGATGAAAGCTTGCATCAGAAATGTTCCCTGTTTTATCACAAACTACCCAGTCACACTGAACGGCTTTTACTTTCCTATATACACTCCATTATGCTTTTTTTTTTTTTTTCTTTTTAAAAAAAAATATTTTTATTATGTACTATTTCAGTACCATGCTCTTGAAATAATATTTTATAGCATGCATGGAACCCAAATCTCATCCCGTTCTTCCCAAAAGATAAAATGACATACAATTGCACAGGTCTTGCAAAATCAGCTTCGAGGAATCATGGATCATTGCAATTAAAAAAAAAAAAAGGCATTTCAAACAGGATGCTTTTCCATGGTAGCCCCAAGCTTAGGTATACATGCAGTAATGCAGCACATGGCAGCAATAATATAACTGGCTAGAAGATCAGCTGAACAAGCTATGCCTAATTGAGCGCTTCGTCTAAGTAGTCAAGGGCCATCATCTGAATAACCCTGTAAGAAAACGAAACTGTATTGTGTGTGTGCGTGAGTCTGTGTGTTTGCGTGCAAGCGTTCACTTTTTGTAAGGCTTGGGTGTCCTGTTGGCTGTTTCCAAATGTCATAATTAAGCACAGAAGGACCTTTTGGCTGGAGAGCCTTTTGATTGTACAGAATTATCGCAAGACTATACAGATGTAAAACGGACCACATGAACTTGATTTTCCATCCTCGAGCCAACTCTGAAAATAAAATCATATCCCCTTTTACAAAGTATGTCCGCTTTTTGGATAAAGGTAGATTTAGGCGTTTGTACTCCAAAAAAATATATATATATTTTTTTCTCCATCTCGGTAGGCTGTGCTGTGATGCCCTTTGACTCCAACATCAATTGAAAAATCGCCTCTGCTTCGGAGTGAGGGAGATTTACTGCTGTTTTATGTTCTACCATTCACTATCCAGAAGCTGCGGGTGAATCTGCCCTTATAATACTGCACTGCCATTTTCGTAGGCTTCTATTTTCCTTTTGAGAAACCAGAACGGAGCAGTTCTTAATGAGGGAGAGAAGAAGCATTGCTCTAATATAAACATTATGGACAGGACCGAGGGAAGGTTAACGGAATCTAATTTGAGAATCAAGGCTGTAGAAAATTACAAACCTGATGACTTTTTAGAAGAAACGTTTGCATTATAAATAAACATAATAAGTACTGTCAAAAAAGGGCTTGTGAAGAAAGAACCGTTGATTTACAATTGTGTGTGTGTGTGTGTGTGTGTGTGTGTGTGTGTGTATTTCAGAGGAGACATAAATGTCCTTGTACCTCAGGATGATCACAGCTCGTCCTTCTCTTCCTTGGAAGAAAGAGTCTTGCACCAATGTAGCTCTGTCTGCATGATGGGATTGAGTCCTAGTGCTGAACCCGTGTCCCCCCCCCCCCTTTTTTTCCCCCCCTTCAGAGTCTCTGAGAGTGAAATTACCTCTTCATGGTTGCTCATGCTGTTGTGTTCCTAATTAGACTGTCTCAAATTTATACACACTTTAGATTAATTCTGATTTTTAATCTAGCACAAGGGTGACTTTTTTTTCCTTAAGAGTGGGACATTAGCAGAGAATGCAGGGGAACTTGGTAATGAGAACCAAAGCTGAGAAGACAGGCTTGGTCTAAATTTGTTTACAGTTTTATTATCCTTTGAAAAGAAGGGAGTCATCCAATAAAATCGAGGCAGACACAAATGTCAAAATTGGGATCAAGTGAGCGAAGGACGGAGGGGGAAATGCAGCGATTCCCTTTATTATGTTTGAAATATGGGAAATTATACAGTGGAATAAAGCTATAAAAATTACATTGGGTCATGGAAAAGTGCACAGTTGTTACGTCTAGGATTCCTATTTGCTCATGTTAACCACTGGCACTGGGTGGGTCCTAACACACTACAGGAAGGGAATAATAGACCGGCTTTCATGCTTTCTTGTTCACAAATCTGCATTGGCTGCCTGACACGTTATTCTTCCAGGAGAGCACTCTGTGAGATAGAAATCTGTAGAATGACTTCAGCATGAAAACAACGGGCTGAAGTTGTGCTGTAGGAAACAGTTTAAATCGATTTCATGCTTGGCCAAAGTCTACAGAGCAATTTGAAACCATCTAAGATCTGGTAAAAAGCTAGTACGCTAATAAAGATTCTGGGAATATTATAAATCTAAAGAGAGTTCTGGATGAATCTGTATTTGAGTCCATTTAAAACCTGTTATGAGGCAGAAAATAAGTTCCTTACGTTCATTTTTTAATGTATTTATTTTAACTGTTCCTTATTGTGCTATTTATTAATATCAAATATAACTTGTGTATATATGAATTTCTATGCAGAAGCCATGAGTGCACTGCTTTGGAATGGTTTAGCGATTCTGTTTCGATAATAAACTTTTCAACAGCTTGAAATTGATTTCTACGTTTTTATCTTGGCATCATGGCCTACTGTCTTTTTATCACCTTCTGTGCCAGGCTCTGTTGTCTCGCTGTAGTTGTAACTTTGTGCCTAGAGGGCAGTAGAGAGCTGTGGTGGTGTTTCAGACTCCTGCTCTGTCTTTCCAACTTCACAAATCTTTCACATGGGGATGACATTAAAAGTGAGGGGGGGAAAGAGGAGGAGGAGGATGGGATGGAGATGGGGATGGAGAGGTTTGCAGTGATTGCCCCGGAGCAGAAAAATTAGAAAAACTTCCTGTAGTGAATATTTATCTAGCCGTAAACGATAGGCCCGCTCAAAATAAAAGGAGAGAATAGAGATGCTCCAATCTATCAGGAAACTATTAAGTTAATTGCATTTGTATGAGCAAATTATGATGATAAAGCACTGAAAAGCCAAATGGTTCCTTGCTGTTGCGATTTGTTGCATGCTAACCGATGCCGAGCGAACGATTCCTTTTCTGTGAACACAGGTGATTAGTTTCGTGATTTAATTGAAAGACAGACCATTGATGGAAAACTGTCCTTTTGATTCCGTGCCTTTTAGATATTTGATTTCACAGCTGTTTGATTGGAAAAGCAACTAGTTTCGTGGAAATGCTGTGAAAAAAAAAAATCGTGGACGTGGCAGTGCCGTGTCTTGACTCTGCTGTGATATAGCACACTGACATTTCATGTCAGTATCAAGAGTGGTCACAGCCACAAGACTGTGCTCTTAGAAAACAGAAATATTTCTGACAGACAAAGGAGAAAAATGGCAGGTGTCTCCATCTTTCACTGGATTTTGCAGAATGAAGCGTTCACTCGGAGTAGTGGAGCGCAGAGCGGACCACACATGGTGGGAGTCTTGGGACTCTGTTTCTGTTTTGAAGTGCAGATCAGGGAAAGGTTAAGTTATCAGTCTGCTGACACACACTGCACTCGGCGGTGCAGGCCTGCGATGAGATATGACAGATGCTTTCTCGATAAACGATCTCTGGAAGAAAAAGCTCTCCATAGAGCAGAACGAGAGGAACGGAGAGAAATGGAGATTGAGACAAATGTCGACAAATGGAAAAAACAAACCACTGCTGCTTTTAAATGTTTCTCTGACTCAACTGTATGAATTTATACAGACTCTTCACGTTTACTACATGGCCAAAGGGAGGAAAAGATTGAGATTAACTGCAGTCCGGATTTGTTTCTGGACTGGGATGCACAGAATTTCTTCGTGTGTTTGGCGGGTGGCGGTGTCCTCTGATGGTTTTGAGATCATTTTGGTTGAAAACTGGAGCTTTTATTGAAAACCTAAAAGTCAAAAAGGTTCTTTTTGGTTATTGAGGTTAAGATTACGGTTCGATATAGATGTACTCTTGGTATAGTGTTAATTATTCTATCCACATTCACTGGATATGAGCAATCGCACGCTCTGATTGGCTACTCTACTACTAGGATATCAGCTCGCATACCGTGAGTAGAGAAAAACAAAATGGCGGAGCGTGTCGCTGAACCAACCAAGGACGAAATAAAAACTCTACTCGAAAACAAAACCCCAAAAATTAAGTATTGAAAAGATGCAGAAATGGCTAAAAGAATATAGTGTCGTCGTCCCCCCCCCCCCAAAAAAAAAATCTCCTGTTCCACACTCCAGCCTGTTCGGTGGCAGTAATGCACCTTTAAGTTAGTTTGCCAACCGTCAAAAGAAACCCTAAAGAAGAAGACCCCCCCCCCCCCAAAAAAAAAAAAAAAACAGAAACAAAATATGGAATGAAAGTATTTGATGGTAAGAACGTATCTTATGTTTCAGGAATTATCAAATTTTTCACAAATTGCTACGGTCATTCCACCACTTTTTTACATTCGAAGCGGAAATGATTTTGTCAGACATATAAAGTTTTTATTTATCGAATTTGCAAAAAATAAAAATGCTCTGTTTCTCAAAATCCAGTGAATGAATGTGGATAGAATAAAACAGTTATTCCACTCAATCTTGCCGTACATGGCTTATAGCCGACTCGGCACTACACGCCTCATCAGCTATCCGCTCATGTACGACTCGATTTCGTGGAATAACTGTTAAATATCTGCATTAAAAAAATGTCTTCACACCGATAGTAAGACGTGTGCATATGCTTGTGCGTGTGCTTTGAACATCTGGGATAAAGCAGAAGAGATGAGATCAAAGATATATCTCTTTGTCTGTAACCACTTGTTCCTCTGTGCGAGCTGTTCACCTGGTGGAAGGCTCTCTCATGCGTGCCGGAGCTCTGGGGTGCTTTTTGAAAACGGCCCTCTCTACTGCACTCGGCTGAATAGATGGTGCCCAAGGGGCAATTTGCAGCAGCCACCAATTTATCAGCTCACATCCAGACCAATGCAGGCTGACACTGCCCGTGCTTTCCTTGTTTGTCCCCCTTCATGTTTATAAATGGCCTTGGGTGGATGGTGAGACTTGCTGTAGAGGAAATGTCTTACTGTGATTATATGCAGGTCGCTGCAGTTTTCTTGGGTCTGTTTGTGTTTTGATTGCTTGAGGAAATGTTTTGTTTAGTAATTTTTTTCCCCCTCAGCCCACCCACTCTCAGATTTAATTCCATTTATGATATTTATATATAAGCAGAAAATTGGAATTGATGTTTGAGTGTATTATAATAATAATAATAATAATAATGAGAAGACAAAAACGAAGAATAATGCTATGCAGTAAAATGACTGACTAATCCTAAATGCCTTTAACAGCTAAATAGAGAGAAGAGAAATTAGCCAAAAAAGGCTGTAGGAGCAGCCAAGTCATTTTCTAAGCCAAACATCCTGGTGCTGGTGCAGCGGTGGCCAGGTTGCTTGAGGGAAACAGTTTGTAGGAAAGTGGATTGGATTTGTTTTCTTTCACTGGGAGTAAGTCTCTGAGAACTGCACCAGATGAGCAGCACCTGAACCACAAATTCATGTGTTTCCCTCCCCGAGAGTCTCTTCTGACCTGTCCATCTATCACGATCATGACCAAAAGCTGTGCATAAAGACATTTCCAAGATAAGGAAAAATCATTCATTTAGTTTGTACTCCTAATATCAGGATTTAAAACGTTGACTATATACAGTAGAACTTTTTATTTGGTTGACTGACAAAGAATAATACGTCAAAGAATGCAGTGGGTGTGCAGGTTTACATGCGACACAATGTATTTGACGTTTAAAGCTGTCAGAGATGCATCTGAATATCTGTTGAGCAGACACGGGTTGGTTATATTGTGGCTTTTTGTCGTTCTTCAGGTTGTGATCAGATAAGAGAAAGAAGTCACAGTTACCACAGACGTTTGCTGTTGAGTGAGTGAGTGTGATGGAGGGGATGAGGGTGACAACAAGATGAAATGGAGGATAAGATTAAGGCTGTCAATGGAGATGTGTAAAATAAGGGTAAAAGGTGAGCTGTAGCACAGCAGTGATCTCAGTGCAGTGATGGAGAGGTGAGTTTTCACTCAGGTCACGGTGATGACATGCGAATGGGTGACGCATCAATGCCAGAGCAGGTCTAAACTTCATAAACCAGAAGCGCTCTCAAGTTAAATATCTCATAAGTGCCATCAATCATCATAGGAGCTCAGCTGAAAGGCGTGGCTTTGAAAAGTGAAGAAAGCCGGCATGAAAAATGGAGCAGTGAGAGGAAAAGTCAGAGTGAAATGAGCATTTTGCGTGTGTGTAAATCAAGCGTCATTCCATCTGAAGCATGAGCTGCCTAAACGACAGACTCAATCCATTTATTAGTCATACTAGAAGAACAGATTATTTTCCCCTTCCTCGTTATTTCCCATCGTACTAATCTGCGTGTAATTTCTCTAAGTCAAAAACAGTCCAAATACGAACAAGGCTTATATTTACCTTCACAACTGAATGAAAATTAGTGCTGGCCATAAACCAGGAATAGCTAATGAGCAAACAGCAAATGACATCATGCTGTAGTTGTGAGAGAATTAACTTGATTAGAATAATTCTCCACTCTCACCTTGGCAAGGAAGCTTCACATTTCCACTAGATGCTCATTAGCGGAGCAACCTGGATTTGTTCTGAGGTCCTCCCTCCGTCCATACTATATATAGTAGTTTTAATGGAGAAGAAATCACTTTGGGTGGGAGAGGAAAAAAGAATAATTTGTCATTTTGTGTGTGGCTCCATTTTTTTATTTTTTGGTTTTCTGAACATCTCTCCCTCTTAACATTTGCACAGTCTGTTTTTGGCTGAGACAAGTGAGGTTTGCCATCGGCCCTCGAAAACAACACGTGCTTCCTGCCAAACTTCCTAGTCAATTAGTCAAGCATTTCAAATGCAATATAACATCAAAAAGGAAAGGGAAAATTGAAGCGTGCTCAATCAGGTGAGACATTTGCAGAGTTTAGTGATTTAAATGCACATGTACTCAACATGCAGCTTGAATTGTTTTGCAATCATGATTTTTTTTTCTTCATAATCAGCTGTGATTTGGTGAACTAAAGTTGGGTAATTGGATGATTTTTGAAAGTGGGTTTTTATTTGCTCTGGTATGGTGAAGAACATGCCTCCCATTCATAGGTTTCATCCACCTGAACATTGCAAAATGTTCTGACCTTTTTTCCACTGGAAAAGGCTACAATGTGAAAGTAAAGGCAAGACATGGAAGGATAAATGTACAGTAGGCATGAGACAACACACACACACAGCTATGGGAAAAAAAATTAAACGTGGTGTATGTATAATATAATTCTATTCACATTCACTGGATATGAGCAATCGTGCATTCTGATTGGTGACTCTACTACTAGGCTATCAGCTCATATACCATGAGCAGAGAAAAACAAAATGGCAGAGCATTAAGAAATAAAAATTCTACTTGAAAACAAAACCCCAAAAATTACCCAAAAAAGCAACAAAATGTGGAATAAAAGTATTTGATAGTAAGACTGTATCTTTTTTTTTTTTCAAGAATTATTATTCTCGCATTTTTCTCAAATTGCTACTGTTTGTTTCACTGGTTTGTTTGCATTCTAAGTGGAAATGATTTTGTCAGACGTTTTGTATAAAATTTTTATTTATCGAATTTGCAAAAAATAAAAATGCTCCGTTTCTCAAAATCCAGTGAATGTGGATCGAATAAAACAGTTATTCTACTCAATCTCGTCATACATGGCTTCTAGCCGACTCGGCGCTACACACCTTGTCAGCTATCAGCTCATGTACGACTTGATTTCGTGGAATAACTATTATATTACAGTACTGTGCAAAAGTCCTAGGCACCCTATTTTTTTCATACAAACTTTGTTATAGATTTCTCTTTTATGACTTCTGCATTATCCAGTCAGTACAAAAACACAGAGTCCAAGCATTCATTTTCCAGCACAAAATTAAATGTTACCGGGGGAAAAAAGTTTGTATCTGAGCAGTATATTACATAAGAGACCATTTTTCAGATTAAAAAAGAAAACATAATGAAGGCTCCTGGGTTTTGTTGCAAAATTAAGAAGCAAGTATGACAGTTAAAGTGTCCAGAAGAACTGTAGCTGGTTCTGGAAGATGCTCAGTAAAACCTATAGCTCATTTCCTTATAAAACTGCACTCACTGTAACTGAGGCTACAATTTTTTTTTTAAAGCAAAGGGTTGTCTCACACCAAATATTGACTGTTTTCATTTATTATGGCTTACTGCTGTTTTTTTTTTTTTAATGTTAACATTTAATTTAATTATTTTTAGGCTGTTTTTTTTTTTTTTGGTCTACAGCATTTCTTTACATGTGCCTAAGACTTTTGCACAGGTGTGTGTGTGTGTGTGTGTGTGTGTGTGTGTGTGTGTGTGTGTGTGTGTGTGTGTGTGTGTGTACGTACACAGTACTTCTCATCTGACTTGGTTTACTGAACTGATTGTTGGGGAGTGTGTTTGCACGGCTGCCAAATGGCCATCTCTCTGATGGGGTGAATATTTCTCCCTCAAACTCTCATCATCCTAATATATATATATATATATATATATATATATATATATATATATATATATATATATATATATATATATATAAGCCTCAGTCCAGAAGAGCGCAGTACTAGGAACATTGAAGATACTGCGCAGAACCCTCAAACTCCCAGGCCTCTGGTAGAGGACCCGAGCTTGAGGATGACATGGATACCACCCCCCCGCCGGGGGTGAGAAGGAGATTTTATATATATATATATATATATATATCATCTCTCCTGAAAATAACTCTTCCTTAAAATATATTTTCCTTCTTCAAAATAACCCCCTTTCCTAAGCATATCGTCTTTCTCCAAGATAACTTTTTAAATGCCCCTTCTTTCTTTGCAAATATATTTCCTTTCTTTGAAATACCCCCCCCCCCCTTTTTTTTTCTTACATTTTTTTTCCCCTCAAACAAACTCAGAGCAGTGTGGTTGTACTCTTCTGGCATGGATGTCCACACACTGAGTGAGTAATGTGAAGAGCTTATAAAGAGGCGTGGACAGGTGTCGAGCATCTCACCACATTGCATGCTTCTGACCGTTGTGTGCCTGCTTTAAAAGCTCTATTAGTTTGCTTTGGCTCCTCTTGCAGGGAAGCCTGCAGTGTTGCAGTATTTCATTGCAGACAGCATGAACCCAGAATATTTCATCTTTCATTTGTTAATATACATCCATTCTTGCAGACATTACAAAGGCATGGGTGTGGAAGAAGAGGGCACCTGTCCCCAATAGAGAATGTGTGGCGAATTTTGAAACGAAAAATATGACGACGACCCCATATTGTTGGACACCTTAAGACCTGTTTGCAGGAAGAATGGGACAAAACAACACCTGAAACTCTTCATCAGTCGGTGTCTTCAGCCCCTAAACTTCTTTGAAGTGTTTTGAGAGGGAATGGCAATATTATAAAGTGGTAAATGCTTTACCGCCCTAATTGTTTTAAAAATATGTTTCAAGAATCAAAATTGAAGTGTTTTATTTTGAAAAAACAATAATGTTAATGTGGTAAAACATCAAATAATGTGCTGTTGTATTGTTTTGAGTGCAATACAGGTAAAGATTATTTACAAATCATTGTTTCAGTTTTAATTTCAATTAAACTTTTTCTGATTTGGAGTTGCGTGCGCGCACTTGTGTGCGCTCACTCATATGTACATTCACCACTCGAAAATAAACATATCTTTGCGTCACCATGTAATATCCTCTATATGTATATAAAATAAAAAAAATACTTTTCCAAAATGGTTTGAATAATTGTGATACATACATGCATTGTATTTAACACATGTAAATTAATATTATTGTACAAAACGTTATATAATTAAATAATATTGGCTGGCTTTGAGTGGTCTATCAGATGTATTCCATTCAGCTAGCATAATATTGAATGAGTCAAAGATGATCATTCTAGCTGAATGGAATATATCTCATAGACCATGAAAAAAAAGCCATTATTATTATTATTATTATTATTATTATTGTTGTTGTTGGGGCGGCATGGTGGTGTAGTGGTTAGCGCTGTCGCCTCACAGCAAGAAGGTCTGGGTTCGAGCCCCATGGCCGGCGAGGGCCTTTCTGTGCGGAGTTTTCATGTTCTCCCCGTGTCCGCGTGGGTTTCCTCCGGGTGCTCCGGTTTCCCCCACAGTCCAAAGACATGCAGGTTAGGTTAACTGGTGACTCTAAATTGACCGTAGGTGTGAATGTGAGTGTGAATGGTTGTCTGTGTCTATGTGTCAGCCCTGTGATGACCTGGCAACTTGTCCAGGGTGTACCCCGCCTTTCGCCTGTAGTCAGCTGGGATAGGCTCCAGCTTGCCTGCGACCCTGTAGAACAGGATAAAGCAGCTAGAGATAATGAGATGAGATTATTATTATTATTATACATACATACACACTCTTCATATCAGCATTCTTGAAGGCCAACGTGAGCTTGCCTGCGATTTGGTGGTGTTAGCACGGCAATCCAGTTAGCTTCCAGCTGGCATAGCAGTAACGAAGGGCAACGTGAGCTTATCTGCGACTTGGTGCTGTTAGCGTGGTAATCCAGTTACCTTCTAGCTGGAGTAGTGTTAGTGAAGGCCAATGCTAGCGCAATCAAGCCGAATATTATTATTATTGTTGTTGTTGTTGTTGTTGTTGTTATTTTCCCTGTATAATTTACTTAGTTACTTTTAAAATCAACATTGACAACTGCATACAACGGAGTGACCTGGCAGCCAAAATTCTCTTAAAAGCTTCCACTTTTAACGAAATAAACCTCACGGCCATGTTTGTTTACAAACACTCAGTCACTTGCTAGCGCGGAAGTTTTACATCTCCGACATGTCTCTTTTCCAGTTTTTTGATGTCCATTGGTATGTTTTTCTCTTGTAAATATGCGTGAAGAATATATAATGAAGTTTTGGTAGCTTTTCAGCTGTTCAGCGTGTCTTTAGTTTAAGTTCTCAGTTTATTTATTTAGTGCTTAATTACAGCATGGCTAATCCTAGCAGTAGCACTGGATTAGCCTCGTCTTCTCTTTTTTTTCCTGGCTGACAAAAAAAATGGTTGTGCGCATGCGCAATAGAAGTTGTCACTGGATCTTCGCAAGAGCTCTGACATGTGACGTGTTGTCTTCACAATGTGCAATGTTATAACAATATTGCACGCTCATTCTCCATTGGGGAGAGTGGCGTAATACATGGAGGATAAGTGATATGAGAACAATATTGCATGCCATCAATAAACCCACTAGAAGGGAATAGAATACATGTTTTTATTTCATGGGAAAAGTGGCCCGTATGTATAATAATTTCCGATATTTCACTCTGATGACATCACTCCCAATGTCTTCTCACTGTCTACATGTGCGTTGTCAAAATAGTGAACCGGGTCAAAATTAAAATTCTTTTGATTAACTCGCTTTAAATTTTTTATTTAGGTGGATGTGTCCATATAATATAAAGAACATTACACGGTGGTGCGAAGATATGAAGTGTATCTTCTCATATTGAAAAATACTTTGATTTGTTCTCTGTGCTCACTTGTGAATTTATTCACTACTTGAAGATAAACTTCATATCTTCGCACAACTGTGTAATATCCTCTATTTATTAAACTTTTTAACTAGTATCATATACATGTGTACTGTGGGACAAAGTATTAAGCTTGTAGCACCATGATGAGACATATAAGACAATACATGGCCAGCTGCCCTTTTGTTTTTTGTTTTTTTAAACCACTGAGGCCCCTAACAGAGTGACTCCAAAGATTGAGAATGAAGGGAATGTTGAAATGAAGTTTAATGAAACCATAAAGTAAAACTTGAGTTTATATCAAGCAGGCATCTTTTAACATTTTATTTCAGTGTCTCAACTTTGTCACGCAGGGGAAACCCTGCAATTCTTAAATAACTTATGCTGACGGGCATTGCATTATCTTCTACTACAACATACTATTTGTTCTATTTTTCAAGTACTCAGCATTCTCATGATGGGTGACTTTCGAGATATTTAATAAATTGCCCCATATTAAAATAAAAAAACCCAAAAAACTCTGTACTTTTCCTCTTGGTGGCATAGGTTAATTTTTTCCATGGCTATGCAGTTGGAAAGACTTTTAAACCAATGTCCTGTTGAAGGTGCTTCAGTGCTCTTCCAAGTGGTTGCAATACAGTGTTTAACCTGAAGTGAGCATATAATGGCTATCTTTTTAATTGTACCCGACAATCTTAACTCGAGCGGGAGTAGTCCAGGGATGAATAAACCCGAGGGAAGACAGGCAGCCTAATAGAGATAATGACAGATATAATGTGTGTGACCTTTTCCCAGAATTTTTTAATTTTTGGCCAACGCCAAAGGAAGTGGAATAATGTGTCCTTTTCTAGGCCACATTTAATACAGAAATCAGGATGATTATCATCAAAGCGTTATTAACAGGGAGGAACTTGCGCATGATCCGTTTAAATCTGGTGTTGATGGTCCGGCTTTGTGACTCTTAACAAACTTTCTTCCAATCCTCTTCAGAGATTTCTATATCTAAGTCACTAAACCACACCAGTCTATTGTTGTCCGAGGATTCTTTAGATTTGTCTGCAATCGTTTTAGTCAGAAGCGAAATCTGGCCACGACCTTGAAGATGATCTATAATGGCTTTTTCAAGGTTAGACAGAGGAGTTTTACAAAGGGACTATTTAAGTGCTGTTAAAATCTAACTCCTATTTTGTAGGAATGTGAAGAAGTGTTACAAAGAAGCAACTTCTTTGTAATTCATCAAAATCATAAAGTAGATCATTATCGTTATACGTGCCCATAACTTTATAGTCCCTCGCTCTGCCCAGGATGGTTCTGAGTAAACTTGATAAAATGTTTTCTGGATTTAATTATTTTGCATGACATTTAAACAATGTGAACATGCATCATTAATAGCATACCATTGCACTACAGTCTACCAGTTTCATCATCTCTCTGGGGTCCGTTTGTATTCTTTCCCCACAGATTTGTGGTGGAATATCACTGAAACCTGAAATGGTATTTCCATTTTGACTAAAAACAGGACTGAGGGGAATTATGATCTTTTCAATAACAAAACACTCAGTTTTGTTCAAAGAGGAGCTGCGTGAGTAAGCCTGTCTCAAACATCAGCCTTTAAAATCTGAACAGCAATAGTTTATAAATGTAAAGGTTTATAAATGTAAAGCATGGTAGCAGTGATTTATTCATCACCTTGTCAATGGTAAATTAATTATGCTTTTTAATAGTATTGCAGCACCAGCACCATCATTTTCTCATAAGTGAATCATTTTATTGTCATTATTCCAAATAGGGCACCGTGCCAGTGGTGTAGTGGTTAGCATGGTCACCTCACAACAAGAAGGTCCTGGGTTCGAGCCCAATGGCTGACGGGGGTCTTTCTGTGTGGAGTTTGCATGTTCTCTCCGTGTCTGCGTGGGTTTCCTCCGGGTGCTCCAGTTTCCCCCACAGTCCAAAGACATGCAGGTTAGGCTAATTGGTGGCTCTAAATTGACCATAGGTGTGAATGTGAGTGTGAATGGTTGAGAGGAGAAAACCTCTATCATAGTTCAGTAGAAGGCAACAGGAAACCACTACTGTAATGTTCCCTTGACACTTTGATGGCTGAAGCCGTCAGAGCGGCCATGTCACTGTAGTGATGTGCCAAAATGGATGGATGTTTTCCAAATGGGTTGTGTTTTTGTACTTTTTTTTTGTAAGGTACTAGATAGTATGTTTTATGGTGTAACACAATAATATTTTGCTGTGTATGTGTTTTAGCTGGTTATAATGGACCTTGAGTGGATGCTGACTTACACACACACACACACACACACACACACACACACACACACACAGCTAGTGTATCAAGACGCACAAAATCCAAAGCAGTGGCACTGATTTTGGTCAACATGTTTACACTACAGAGTCTTAGGCTACATCCACACGACAACGGCAACGAGATGTTATTTAAAAATATATCGCGTCCAAATGGGCAACGATCAGTAAAATATCAGGTCCATATGGCAACGCAACGCTTGCTGAAAACGATGCAATACACATGCCACACCTCTAGGGGCGCTGTAAGACGGTCCCTTCGGAGACACCAGAACAATAGAAGAAGTAAGGACGCATGCGCATAAACTATTATGCGCGAGACTTCATATTAGCCACAAAGTCAGGAAAATCTGTTCGTAAAATTACATTATAATGACCAAATACAATGAAAAGTATTTTTCCAGTCTCACCTGTGAAAGGTAATCCCATGTGATTCTCGTTTGGACGGCAAACCTGTTGGTACAGTTAAACGCAGCTAATCTTTATTCTCCACTTTGACCTATCCAATATGGCGGCGAGGATGACGTATGATTCTACGCGGAAGGCGGCGCCTTTAATGGTCCGGAATAAATTGAATGCTACACGTTGATGGATTAATTTGTTGTTTCTCACCTGTGAAAGGTAATCCCATGTGATCTCGTTTGGATGGTAAACCTGTTGGTACAGTTAAATGCAGCACATGAATCTTTAGTCTCCGCTTTGACCTATCCAATATGGCGGCGAGGATGACGTATGATTCTACGCGGAAGGCGGCGTCTTTAATGGTCCGGAATAAATTGAATGCTACATGTTGATGGATTCATTTGCTCTTCTACGCCCTTTTTGAGGAATGTATTGTAGGACTTAAACCAACATCTGAAGAGGTGAGATCGCTCCTTTTTTTTCCCTATTTTTGCTGGCGGGATTGACTCTGCCCTAAGGGCAGAGTCTCTCTCTCTCTCTCTCTCTCTCTCTCTCTCTCTCTCTTACTTTGCACCATTACACAATAAATATTCACAGTGAAAATATTTTTTAAGCGCGTTTCACGAACCAAGTTATAGGATTTGTTGACAACTCGCATCGAGTTCGTTACACTTCTACCCGGCGTGAAGCACTCAGTCATGTGGTTGTGACATCATCGTAAACAAATCCTTTCTACTCATCCAGACGACTTCACAACGGCAACGTTGCCAGATCTTTCCACTCTGGAACCCGTTCTCAAAAAGATTGCGTTTTGGGCACCCAAAACGCCGGTGCCGTGTGGACGCCAGGACTAAACGATAAGCAATTGTATCGGAGTCACCTGAATCTGTTGCCGTGTGGACAGGGCCTTAGATGCATCTGTGGAGTGGATAGAGGTGAACACTGCTCACCACAGCACCGTTAATATTTATTTACAATTTTTTCTTGAGCATTTATGGAATATTTTTTGTTGACTCATGAATTCTTCATTTTTATGTCATGAAACATATTTGAATAACACAAGCCCTCTGAGGTAAATTGGGGAATGACAGATTACATAATTCTATAACAGATTTTTTTGTGTGTGTGTGTGAGAGAGATAAATATATTAGTATAAAATATAAAGAAATTCTATCAATATTCACTGGATATGAGCAATCTCACACTCTAACTGGCTACTCTACTACTAGGCTATCAGCTCGTATACCATGAGTAGAGAAAAATAAAATGGCGGAGCGTGTTGCTGAACCAACCGAGGATGAAATAAAAACTCTACTCGAAAACAAAACCCCCCAAAAATACAAAAAAAAGCAACAAAATATGGAATAAAAGTATTTGATGGTAAGAACGCGTCTTATTTTATTTTTCAAGAATTATTATTATAGCATTTTTCACAAAATTCTACTGTCATTTCACCGCTTTGTTTACATTCCAAGCAGAAATGATTTTGTCGGATGTGTTGTATAAAGTTTTTATTTACTGAATTTGCTAAAAATAAAAATGCTCTGTTTCTCAAAAGCCAGTGAATGTGGATAGAATAAAACAGTTATTCCATGAAATCGAGTCGTGCATGGCTTCTAGCCGACGAGGCGCTTACACGCCTCGTTGGCTATCGGCTCATGTACGACTCGATTTCGTGGAATAACTGTTAATTACATGGGTCTTTCCCCACCAAATACTAATTAGATGATGAATTGATTTTTTTTAAAAAAATCCAAATTTCACAGAAATCCATGTCTGAAGGAGGCTAAAAAGTTGACCATCTCATCAGGTAACAACATAAAATGTAGTTTTTGCTCCAGCGTGAGAATTCTGAAGCTTACTATCCAGTTCTAAATCGGTGCAAGTGCTGCAGCTTATCCTTCAAGAGACGAGTGTTAACATGAGCTGATCAGCCGATCTCACCTGTCATCATATTATTACCCAAGCAGTGCGTCCATTACTTCCCCTTCTGCAGCGGCTAGTCTCCTCCGTGTTCACTGTCTCTCAGCCTGCCGAAACTGTCACCGCATCAGGCACAGCAGACTGGAGAGTTGAACTTGACTGGAACATATGTCTTCAATTTTAATAGCCATCCGTTCTCCCAAATGGCCTAGAGGGGGAAGCTTGCCTGAGAAGCAGCATTTCATGTAAGAATAATTTGTGTTAAGTAGCTGGGTGATCGGTTTGTTACGCTAGAGCTGACAGTTTGTTTATGTTTCTTGAAGAGTATGATGGATGGAGCAGGAGTTGATGCTAATTAGGCTAAATTGTCACTAAGGACGCAGAAAGCCCATGCCACGCTGCGCTGGCCGGCTCCCATTGTTCCTGTCTCTTTGCACTCTTGGTGTAATTGAATGGAGCTTGAGCCCATTTATCATTATAGTAGGCAACAGGAACAGGAAGTGAGAGTCTAAGGAAGTAGGTAGAGGGATGTTTGGAGACAGGTCTGGATTGAAGTGACGTTGATCTGATGACACAGTTCTTAATTTCTTTCTTTTTTTTTTTTTACATTTTTTTGGAGCATGTTAGCCAGTCTCGAGCTGAGACAAACAGCCGCTGAATGTTTACTTGGTAAGCACGCAGTTGTGGAGAATTAGAAAATTTATTAAAACCCACATTTTCATGATCAGAGCAAACTGCAAGCAGGAGCGGCGAGGTGTTAGCTAAATGTCATGTTTACTGCTACACCTACAAGTGATTAACTGGAAATCAGGGCCATGTGTGTCTGTAGCTGTACACTAGATCCTTTCAGCTGTCACAGCACATCTTCTCGTTGTGCTCTCGCTTCACTTCCATGCCGTACTGCATGGAACGTAAAAAATTTGCCATGTGTAGATTTTCATACGTTTCATTTTTTTTCTTTCATTCTTCGACGCATAGCTGGTGGCATCCATTCTATCAGTGTCGCTCACCTTAATTTGTTTTCGCTCATTTCCCCCTCGTTTATTTTTTCTGGTCTGCTGTTTTTCCTGCTGCAGGAAAGTGAGGAAATGACTTTTTCAAATGCTTCGACCTGTAGCCTGTAGGCTGCCAGACCTGGACCCTTACCCCAATCATCCATACCATGCGCACACACTCCTCGTGTCCACCTTAATGACCGCCGTTCAGAAAGGAACTCCCCTTACTGTAAGAGCATGGCGCACTTGAGGCTCTGGCATCACTTTGACCTAAGACGTGCTCCTAGCATCTCTGTGTAGTGTTCAAAAATACAAAGCCTAGCACATTGCACTGAACCCAACCAGCCCACACACTTGACCCTGTTTATAACATGCCCTGCGTGTTTGAGTAGAACCCCGGCTCAAGCCAGCTGTTAGTTATTAGCCTTAAATACATACCCATCGCATATAACAATGGCATGTGCAAACAATGCAATGCACTGTGACAGCTCCAAGCAGATGAATAGGCGATGACGGAGAGCAGATCAGAGCAGAGGGAGATTGCTTCAGCTGGTATTTGGTGTCAGCTGGGTTCACTGACATTGTTCTAAATTTCTGTTGATTGCCCAGCACTCTGACTGGTCGCCCAGTCTCGTGCAGAACTGCCTCATCTGCAATTGAGTACTGATGTTCCTCTTCGCTTGGTTTAGCCAGTGTGATGGAAACTGAGGACAAAAATTCACTCCATGGTTGCTCAGAGCACTTCAATTTCTTTATTTCTGTCTCTTTCTCACTTTCGTAGAATCTTTTTTTTATTTTAAAACGTGTAAACTATAGGTGTCTTCATCTTTTTTTTTAAAATCTATTTCAAGCTCTACTCAACAAAGGTCTTGATGTACATAGCTGTTATATTTTGACAGCACCGAGGGTGTTGTGCATTGGGAGTTGCTCTGGGAAGGCTGAGGTTTAAGGCTGGGGGTAGTTTGGAGGAGGAAGTGAGTTGTGCTCGGATGGGCGAGAGTGAAACCTGAGCATGATTGAGTTAGGGAAAGGAGAAGAAGCCCTTGGGCACAGATTTGTGTGCGTGTGTGCGCGCGCATGCTGGAGACTTGTCATGGTACCTTTTAAGCATGAAGACACAGAATCAACAAATTGCACAGGGACTTTTGTGCACGCCAAAGGTACTTTCTCTGGCATACTGTGCATTTCACACGACTTGGTTTGGGCTTGGACACTCACTTCACGTCCAGTGAAGACAGTAACTACAGAACCTACAGTATATTTTTCACATGTTTTACTTGAATTATAATTCACAGTTTGACTGAACGGTTAACCAGCTCACATTTTTCACATCCTTACAGTTACTTGGAGAAGATATTGGCTTAATTGTCTTTTACCATTAAACTGTTTTCTTTGTTTTTTTCCCTGATTGTACACTGAGGAGAGTATATTCCTGTTTTTCACTTTGCCATTCTGGATTCAGTGTGTGAGGTGATTTTTAAACTGCGGGGGGAAAAAAGAGCAGAGTGGAGGCGCCGCTCTGTGCTGCAGCAACACTAAGCAAAAGCAGATGTTATAAAGTTTACAGAAATCAGAACATTATTTTCCTGTTTCCATCGCATTCTTCTAAACACTTAGTGAACAAGCTTTGAAGTCACCCAAGAAATCTAGTCTGCGGGAGGAATGATAGGATCTCCTCAAGCAACGGAGGCAGGGAAGGGAAGGCAGGATGTGGAGGGTCCACCTCTCCACTACCATCGCTCTGTCAGAATCGGTTTAACTTTGACATAGACGTCGCTGTACAGGGCCATGTGATACGCCACCTCCCACACATCAGCACTGCTGTGGTCCTCTGTGTGTGGAAAGAGAAGGAGAGAGCAAGCGCAAGACGCAGAGAGAGAGAGAGAGAGATCTGCAAGTACGATAAGCCTCCAATCTAAGATAAGCATACCTCAAGCAGTGGATGGAAAGCCCGTGCAGTTTATTTCTCTTTAGCAGAATCGGAGTGTATATGCAATCCAGTCGCGCACCCACTAAAGTGAATCATAACAATAATGTGGTACACATTTGGTACAACGCATGTTTTTATGACTAACAGAATCTATCTCGGAGACCTGCTTTTGTGAGAGGAAGGCAAATGGATTAACGTGTCCTTTCATATCTTTAATGTGAAGCATGTTCAAGGGCCTTTATGTTGTTCTCACAAAGTCAAAATTCACTTCACGTACACTTGCTTTTGATTTAGCTGTGCAAATCACTCGTTACCTTGAATTTCAAGGGGAAGAGAGAATACACATGTGCATTTTTCCACTCTGCATCTTTGTGGGCGACTCTGGGTCCGATCAGTGCTCGCAGTGCGGTGATTTACTGTGGCATGGGAACATTGCAGATGGCCCTGTTGTCTCAGGTTGCGAGGATGTCCTGAATTCCATATAGCTTGTGTAGTTCTGTTGTTGTTTCTGTTTACTTTATCCAGACGTATTAGATTGCATGTTATCCTTGAATTGTCTGTCCTCCTTGCTTCATTTTCGGAATCTTTTTCCTGGATGGGCTCAGTGGAGTGCATGGGCTCATCCCTTTTTTTTTTTTTTTTGTCTTTTTGCTCGTCTTTGTCTTTTATGCTCAGAATTTTTCAAAGGTGGAATCTGAAAATTGTTTTTAAATATTCTTTTTTTTTTTTTTTTTGAGAATTACCCTTTTCAAAGCAGTAGGTATAAGCTTAAACTTCCTAATTTTGTGTGTTCCTTCTCCACTGACAACTGTCTAATCATCCAAACCTTCATCCCCAGGAGGAACTCACCAAATAATGAGGTGCTTTCATCCTGTGTCCTGAAAGGGAGGAGATGGAATCTTGCATGGTTCAATTAGTGCTGCAAGTCATTAGCAGTGAGTCTAAATGGGGATCCCTGTATATGTGTGTGCTTGGGCTTCAGAAGGCTGTGGAAAGAGAGATGATGTAGAAAAAGTTGCCTGCAGGCATTTCCACCATGGAGAGCTTCTCCTGATGTGTTTACATTGCTTCTCCACGCGCGTCAGCCTGTTATCGTTGGCTGCGCGGCTGGTGATGCTGCTGCACTGGAAAAAGCTCTGGTGTGAATTTTACTGGAAGATAGGGAGCACAGATCATAAACCATGTCCCAGTTTTCCATCCTGAGCCCAGACAGGCTGCCTCATCTCATGCCTATTCTTCCCAGCAGCAGCTCTCTGGCTCGTGAGCTCCAGGAAAGAGGGAGCGAGTGAGCATAGGTGTGAGCAAAGTGAGAGAGGGGGAATCTTACCTCACACATGTGGATGCTGGGTTGTGTTTTGACTGCAAGCACTATAAAACATGCTCATGACATCACAGCCGAAATATGTTTTGAGCACCGTCCGTTTATGACCCAGCATTAATGGCCAGTGGGGGAATCGCAGGGGAAGATAAAACAACAGCCTGCCTAGAGCTCCTCTGGCCCATGCTCATCAATGCCTCAGCATTCAGCCTCCAGATGCATTGGCCACCCTGAGAGCTCATCCATCTCTCTGGCTCATTCTTTTCCCAACCGTCTCGGCCTGCACTATTGGAGCCTCGGTCTGTTAGTAGGGGTAAACGCAGATGACTTACTTCCTCTCTGGGTGAGGCCTGTGCAAATGGCCCAGAGCTGGTCAGCCCTGGTGGGAAGAGTTGGAAGGGTCAGGACCCCTGCCATGACTGACGGCCAGAGGGCAGCATCACTATCAGGGTCAGCTGGAGGAAGACACTTCCGCTGCCGGCTGCCTGTGGGTGCAAACTAGGCAAAAAGCAAAGGGTGAGAGATGGCCCCAGAGTAGCTGAGCCAAGCCGTGAAAGTTTAAACAAATACAAGGGGAGCGAGTCACCCTGGTGGTCTCCCAGCTGATGTTTGCTCTTTGGACTGGCCTTGTTTTGAGAGTGAGAGCAGTGCACAGGGAGAGCCAGATATGGAGCTCCTTCTATGCCAATGTGAGCAGCCATGAGTGAGTCATCATCCACATGCACTAGAGCAGTACGGCTAATCTGAGGCTCACTCAGTACTAACACGTATTTGCATTTCCCACTGGCCTACAGTGTATATTTTTTTAAAGGGGAATCCTTCTTTCAGACGTCCCCTAATTATACCTTTTGGCAAATGCTTTTTATACATTTGACGCCCATATGCATTGGTTATACAGCTGTATTTCTCTGCTGTCCATGCCTAGAGTTTAAAACGCCACTCTGAAACAGTAAATGTGTTAACATTGAAATATTGGTGATGTGCTTAGTGTTTCTAGTGCTCATACATCTATTGATGGTGCATTTTCATTATTCTTGTAAGAAGTTAAGTCTCGTTTATGCTCAACATTAAGTATATGACGGAGACTTCTGTCTGTGCTCTGCCTTCATTTTATCTGTGTTTGTGTGTGTTTTCTGAAAACTTATGGATACAGATGAAATGAAGCAGTACCCCCAGAAATTAGCGGTGAACCGTTACTATTAGAGCTGGGACTTCAGCTCAGCCAAAACTTAGCAAGATACACCAAAAAAGCAACAGGGCAAAGGATTTTGCAAGGGATTAGCGGCAGGCTGCCAGGTAGCTCTGTTGTGTGTAGCTGTCGATGCTGATTTTAAAAGAAAGTAAGTAAATTACACAGGGAAATGAATACTTAAGTACGAGTGAAAAATACTGTAGCGAGCGTGCGTGGAAGAAGAGTCTAGAGACTGAAATCTTAGTTTCTCAGTCGTTAGCCTGTGCTACTTGCTCTCGGTAGCACTGGCTTGACTGCTTTATTAGCATTCACTAACACTACTGATGAATGCTACACCAGCTGGAAGGTGACTTCATTGCTGCGCTGATGACACCGATTCACGGTTAAGCTCACGTTAGCCTTCGAGATGGCCTAGGGCGATACATTTTTGATCACTCTCACTATAGATCAAAATCTGATTGGTTAATTCATCTGTCACTTCCTACATAAACATACACTGCCATGGCCTTCTGTCTCGGCAATGACGTCCTAACCAATGAGTGAGCCAGCTCTTAAACTCTTCGTGGCCTAGAGATGACAAACAAAAAATATCATTGGATAATTTTATTTTACCGTTTTCAGGACAGTAACCTTTTCATTTATGAAGCAAATTTTATAGAAAATGAGGCCGAATTAGAAGAAAATAATTATACTAAACCGTGAGTTGGCCTAGTGGTTAGCGTGTCTGCCTCTCGACTGGGAGATTGCAAGTTCTACTTGCGGTTGGGTCAAGACCATCATAAAAATGGTACCTACTGCCATCTGGCAAGGCATGCTGCAATACAGATGTGAGTAGGGAAGTCCTCTGGTAACCTCTTGCGGTTACCAGAGGACTAGCCCCCCACTGTAACCCTAGCTGTATAGGCGAGAGGCCGAAGGCTACCGAAATGATCGGCCCCGCACCCATATGCCTTAGAGTTGGTTAGTACTGGGACAGGAGACTGCCTGGGAAGACCAGATTCTGGCGTGAGAGGGACTTTGACTTGAATTATAATGAAATTACAAAAGAATGAAAGAAATTAAATATAACATTTGAAATGCTATGTTTTGACCTTCTCTGAAGGCCTAGAAGGCCCTGATAGTTCCCCTCTGCCAGAAATCATAGGGGCAATGTCACCAATAGTTGATGTGAGACATGACAAAGAAATTTTTTAAATGGTAGAATTTTTGAGAGGTTATGCGTATTAATAATATTTAAAACATCTATATAATGTCTACATTGCTGCCTCCACCTTTGCCCCTTTATTAAATAGGTACATCACTACGACTTCCTCCACCGTCGCCATGTTTTTTTGTTGTCAGAAACGTTTGACTCTGAACTGCCCTCTAGTGGAGGTATTGCTTAGCATCCATGCCAGTGAAAAGGATGCATGGAAGTATGTGGGCAGTGACAGTTACACTGTTTGAAACAGATGTATTTATTTTCATATATAAAGGGAGCATTAACAAGCTTTTACCTGTTGTCTGCTGTCCCAGTGAGATGTTGCTAGCACAGTTAAAATGGTGTTTAACAATTTAAAAATCACACACACAAGGAGTAACATTTCAGTTTTGTTGTTGGCTCCTGAAAAAATGCAAGAACTACTTTTCTCACACACTTTTCCAGCAATGTTCATTGTCATATTAATTAGAAATCCAACATGGAAGTGATCAAGACAGCAAACCTTCCAGACTGCAATACAGCTATGTGATGCAGTTATGCCGAAATATTGCAGAGATTCTGTGCGGCTAAATAGCAGTCTATGAGATAACAAGCACAGCAGTGTTGATGGTGGTATTAGTATGAAAGTTGAAGGTATGGAACCTGATCTGTTTGAGCAGAGTGTACAATTGGGGAGATGAGAGAGCTGGACGGACTGAAAGACTAAAGTGCTGCTGCATCATTACATTACAAGCACTTAGCAGATACTCTTATCCAGAGTGACGTCCAACATACCCGGAGCAGCCTAGGGAGCAGTTGGAGGTTAGCTGCTTTGCTCAAGGGTGCTTCAGCCATTCCTGCTGGTACAGGGAATCAAACCGGTGACCTTTTGGGCCCAAAGCTGCTTCTCTAACCATTAGGCCATGGCATCACTCTCTTTAGGTAGATAAGCAGCAAGGGCTAAATCCCACTGACGCCACTATTAGCAGGTAGTCAAATGGCATTGTGGGTAATGTAGGAAACCGTTGACCAAAGTGAAAACGGATCAACATATCGATCAATAAGTTTAAATTAAAATAGCCAATTCCAAACTGTATCAAAGATCACGGTTCATTCAGGGTGGATTTTTCTTTTAAGTCCAGGATAAAACTTATTAGAATATGTCATTTGAGAACAAAGTGCAGAGAGTAAACTGTGTTTCTGTCTTTGTATTTGTACGTATATACATGTGCTCTTTGAGAGCCATATGTAACTCATTGTAAGTTGTTCTACAGCAAATGGGAGATACTGATAAAACATAGTGCTGTTGGACCCCTGGAGAGTGGGGCGCATGAACCATGATTACTACACAGCTACTTCAGAAGTGACTCAATCTGTTATTTTTCAATGACAGAAATTTATTGGGAATGGCCTGCTAAATTTGGGCTGCCTTTTTGCAAACTTACAAATATAACTTAAATCATGCCAGTGTCACACCAAATGAATGCGCTTACTACAGTTACATATTTATGACCAAACTTATTATTGAAACTAGCTTTATTTGTATTGCGATTCTGGCTATTAATTGTGATTAATCATCGTTTTCTGACATAGTCGTGACACACTACTTGGAATTGCCTGTCATTTGCAAGACCACAAAATAAGAAAAATCGTAGATCACTCAGCATGCTCACACTGCATTCAGCAGAAGTTTCTGTAATTCATAAGAGCTGTCGTTTTCTGGATCGCACTGCTTATATCTTATATCGCTGCACACATACGGTCATGATGTGTTTTAATATACACTAGGTTTCATTTTTCAGTTTTATGTTAAATACTCTTACTTGAATATTGGATACCATCCAGAAATACAGGGACAATATAATCCTATTTGTATAATCAGATGTGAGCTTATGATTGTCTATAAAATCATGTATGTATGTTTTTAAGACTAAATATAATATATTTTCTGTCCCTGAAAACTATTGGATAAAGTGTTGGATTAGATTTATTAAAGCAGTGATTTTTTTTTTTTACATCACCTTTTCAGTTATTTAGGGACTTAGGAACTACATCTAGTAAATAGATAATGTTTTATTTGCTTATTTCTCATTACTCCATGAGTGATTTTGACATCATTTGTTTATCAATTGTTGAAAGTATTTGAAATCAAATGAGACCATCAGTGACTGCGTAGCTCACTCCGGCCCTGTCTAGTCCAGAAGGAAAGATCTAAAGTGAGCCACCTTGCACAATAAATGTTGCAAGCTATATACACTATATATAGAAACTATATATGAGCTATATAGAGACTATATAGAAGCTATATACATTATATACAAGTTATATAAAAGCTACATACACTATATACGAGCTATATATAGAGACTATATAGAAGCAATATACATTATATATGAGCTAATAGAAGCTATATACATTATATAAAAGCTATATATAGAAGCTATATAGAAGCTAGAAACATTACATAGAAGCTATATACATTATATAGACGCTATATACACTATATACAAGCTATATATAGAGACTATATAGAAGCAATATACATTATAAATGAGCTAATATTAGAAACTATATACAAGCTATATATAGAAGCTATATACATTATATAAAAGCTATATATACTAGTGCATCTCAAAAAATTAGAATACTATGAAAATTCCTTTTTTTCATAACTTAATTCAAAAAGGTAAACTTTCATATATTCTATATTCATTACATGTAAAGTGAAATATTTAAAGCCTTTTTTGTTTTAATTTTGATGATTATGGCTTATAGCTCATGAAAATCAGAAATCCAGTATCTCAAATTATTAGAATATTCCCTAAGATCAATCAAAAAAAGGATTTACAATACAGAAATGTCCAACTTCTGAAAATTATATTCATTTATACACTCAATACTTGGTTAGGGCTCCTTTACCATGAATTACTGCATCAATGCGGTGTGGCATGGAGGTGATCAGTCTGTGGCACTGTTGAGGTGTTATTGAAGCCCAGGTTGCTTTGATAGTGGCCTTCAGCGTATCTGTATTTTTGGGTCGGGTGTTTCTCATCTTCCTCTTGACAATACCCCATAGATTCTCTATGGGGTTCAGGTCAGGCAAGTTGGCTGGCCAATCAAACACAGTAATATCATGGTCAGCAAACCATTTGGTAGTAGTTTTGGCACTGTGGGTAGGTGCTAAGTCCTGCTGGAAAAGGAAATCAGCATCTCCAAAAAGCTCATCAGCAGATAGAAGCATGAAGTGCTCTAAAATCTCCTGGTAGATGGATGTGTTGACTTTGGACTTGATAAAATACAGTGGACCAACACCAGCAGATGACATGGCACCCCAAATCATCACAGACTGTGGAAACTTCACACTGGGCTTCAAACACCTTGGATTCTGTGCTTCTCCACTCTTCCTCCAGACTCTAGAACCATGAGTTCCAAATTAAATGCAAAATGTACTTTCCATCTGAAAAGAGGACTTTGGACCACTGAGCAACAGTCCATTTCTTTCTCTCCTTAGCCCAGATAAGACACTTCTGACATTGTCTCTGGCTCAGGAGTAGCTTGATATTAGGAATGCGAAAGTTGTATCCCCTTTCTTGAAGATGTCTGTTTGTGATGGGTCTTGATACACTGACACCAGCCTCAGTCCACTCCTTGTGAAGCTCTCCCAAGTTCTTGAATCAACTTTTCTTGACAATCCTCTCAAGACTGCAGCCATCCCTGTTGCTTGTGCACCTTTTCCAGCCACCCTTTTCAGCAATGACCTTTTGTGGCTTACCCTCCTTGTGGAGGGCATCAGTGATCATCTTCTGGACAACAGTCAAGTCAGCAGTCTTCCCCATGATTGTGGTTGTGTGTGCTGAACTAGACCAAGAGATACACTGTGTTCATACTGTTTTACTCAAACTTGAAATGAAATATTCTAATATTTTGAGATGGGGTTTTTTGTGTTTTTGTACTGTATGCCATACTGTTTAAAATTAAAATAGAAAAATGCTTGAAACATTTTAGTTTATGTGCAATGAGTCTAATATATAACATTTTCACTTTCTTAAACAACTGATGGAAAATATTGAACTTTTTCACAATATTCTAATTTTTTGAGATGCACTAGTAGAAGCTATATACACTATATGCACACTATATACGAGATATGTATAGAAGCTATATACGCTATCAGTGGCGGCTGCTGGTTTTTAAAACAGGGAAAGCCCATTTTACGCATTCATTGTAAAACCTGTAGGCCGAATATCAAAGCATAGAAAGGTGTGCCCCATTAGCATAGTGAACTAGACAACCCTACCTAGTGGCAGAAAGTATTTTTGCTTGTACATTTCATGTTATAGTCTGGCTTGCCAGGCTAGTGCCTCATATCCTTAATCAAAAATATCAAACATCCAAAAATCACTGGCTATTCAACGAAGAGCCTTGAACATCATACCCTGACATGCAACACAGTCTTTAACACAACACCCAGCTGTGCAACACATCCTTGAACATCTTTTGCAACACAGTCTGGAAATTCATAACCAGGTAGGCTATGCAACACACAGAACCTTGAATATTATACCCAGGTATAACCTATAACACAGAGCCCACCATTCTCTTAACATTACTGAACAATATACACACTTCAGATTCATGAACATTATATGATGCACACTATTTATACACAAATTCTGCCCTCCGCTCCTTTTCCAGAAAATGGTCTGTGACCCTGTCATACCAGCTGGTTGTGCTTTCCAGAGACTTCACCAATTTCTGTTAGCAGCTAGCACTGCAGATCCCAATAAGGCTCAAGCTAGCCTACAACCAGATTGAACTACAAGTGAAATAAACGAGTGAATTCACGAATGATCAAACTGATAGAATGGATGAAAGTTAATGGAGCACAACGAGTAATATTTACATTTATTTACAGAGTAATGTACAGAGACATCAATGAGAAGAAACGTTTATATGAAAAGAAATTCGGACAGCACTTTGGCACATGACTGCACTTTCTCGACATCCGCTGGGGACTGACTGATCATACTTCCGTGTTCCTCGCCGAAGTACCGCCCTCCTCATGTCTTTCAAACACTACCTCCAATAATCCTTTATCAGCCCGGCTTCTTGTCCCTCCCACTGTCTCGTTTAGTCCCAGAGAAGCCCGGCTTCCCTGGAAGTGACGATTTTGTTGATTTTAACCAATAACAACTAGCCGAAATTGGCTGTTCAGAGCCGTCTCGTAGACTGCAACGGATACCCGGCTGCCAGTCAGTGTTGCCAGATACTGCTGACGTTTTCCATCCCAAAATATGTTCAAAACCAGCCAAAATGCACTTAAAACCGCCCAATCTGGCAACACTGCTGCCAGTCCATAGAGCCCATTGAAATAAGAAAGGTTACAGCCTGGCATCAAAGGTGATTCTCGTAGCGAACTGCAAGTTCGTCAGACATCACTCAAATAAGTTACAGGATAGTTATGAACATAATATATGCCCAAGATTGTATTTATGTTATACAAGTTATTGTTTTAATGAGAATTCAACGTCGTAGACGCCGCAGTTTGGGGAGAGAATTTTAGGGGAAGCTCGGCCTCCCTTGTTGTCTCTGAGAAATCGCCCCTGTACGCTATATACAAGCGATATACGATATATAACTATATACACTATATATGAGCTATATATAGAAGCAATATACACCCTAGGAATACTGAACTATTTGCCAGAAAGAATCCAAAATGGCAAGGAATTGACCGAGAAGTGATTTTTGTTGAACTGCTCCTTAAGACTTGCATAATTTGTCCAGAACTTCATTAATAATTGTAATGAAGCAAATCTGGGTAGAACTTATATGTACCCTAGTACCCCTACCTTCATGCCAGAAAGAATCAAAATCGGTGAAGAATTGAGGGAGAAGAAGTGATTTGTGTAGAAACTGCTCGTTAGGGCTTAATTACTCCATATCTTCATTATTAATTGCAGTTATGCAAATTTGGGTAGAAGCTGTATTCACCCCAGGCAGACCTACTTTCCTGCCAAAAAGAATAAAAATCGGTGAAGAATTGAGAGAGAAGAAGTGATTTTCGTGAAATGTGGATAATGACAGACAGACAACAGATGACGGACGGACGTCGGACAACATGTGATGGCATAAGCTCATCATCTGTCAGCTGGATGAGCTAATAATATGTATTTTTACTGAGTAATTTTTCCTAACCATCACACAAATTAATTATTTTTTTTAAGTTTCTGTTTAGCTTTCAGACTATCAGATCCTTGTGTTTATTGTGATCCTTACAGAAACTTCATCATCCAGCTTAGAGTGTTTGTTGAATATGCAATTTTAAAGAATCAAGGAATTGCTAATTCGCTGCTTGAGGTAATAAACAGTACGACCGGACACAAAAATGCTGCCCCTGCATGTACACCCAGCATGAACAACACTGATCAGCATGAACACTGAAAACAAAAACCTTAAAATGTCCATTTGTCCAATAATGGATCCTTGTATTTCTTGTTTAAAAAACACTCAGTTGGAAGCGAGTGTGCAGCGGGACTAGAAGCGATGGAGTTGATTAAGATGGAGCAGTCCATCCTCAGTGCTTGTGAGTCAGTAGTGGCTAGACCTGAAGCACTGCTAATGCAGGTCCCTGTGGAAGTGATGAAACTCTGCTCTAAATCTGCACAGTTTATGTAGGGAGAGGAGGATGGAAGAATAACAGAACATGCACTTTGTTCACCCCAGCCTGCAGTAAAATATAAAGAATTACACAGTGAGAGACAGTTTAACTCAGGGTCGTAAATAAGTGTTTGCATCTCTCTTTCGTTCTCTCTCAGCCAGGCTGCGAGGCTGAATTAGGTGTCCATGACTTAAGTTAAGGTTCTTCCATGTTAAAAAAAAAAATGCGGTCACGCGGACCTTCATCCATGCATCTAAACACACGGCATGCATACACATGCACAATAGGGTCTTGTGTGTGAGAGAGTGTGTATATATATGTGTGTGTGTGTGCTGTCTTCTTTCCAGACTGCATCTCTTCCCAAACCACAGTGGGGTAATAATCACTTAACCCAAATCAGAGGTACTCAGCCTGGGCTGCAGCTGGTGGACTCGGCAGGAGAGATGTGGGGGGAAAGGAACAAAAGATGACTTAGCCAAGAAGAGAGGAAGATGAGGAAGATGAAGTCCGCAAAATCCGATTGCTACAATCTGAATTTCATATTTTATTTATTCTCAGTTATAGTGCAGTTCCAATATGGAAAATATTCAGATGTCTTGTTCTTGTTTCTCATTGACCAGTTTGTCATGACTTTGAAATAAGTACAGATCCTCCTTTAAGTAAAAAGGTTGTAGTGAAGTGAAACCCAAACAGTTTGGAAGGGGGAAGGGTCATTCTTGTGTGTGCCTGACTAAAGCCCTTCAGTTCCGTGTTTCCAGTAACAGCCTCTGGTTCACCATCTGATCTTTGTACCTAGTGAAGTGGTTGCTTGTTGTGTGCAGTGTGATGTGCAGCCGTGATAGTGGGCTCTCTATGGCCGTAGTTAACATGGCCCCTGAGGTGCTGTTCCTGTACTGAGCTCCACCGCAGCCAAGACCTCCAGAATATCAGCGCAGTTGGATCCTGAGCCCTTCCGCCTGTCTATCTTATCTCTAAATACACTGTGCTTAGCAGCCTGGCCTGCTCTTAATCAACGGGAGATTGCAGCAATAAGATATCAGCAAAGAAATCTGGGTGATTTTGTGTATGTGTGCAAGCGTGTGTGTATGGGGGGGGGTGTCCTCATCTTTCTTTCCTCTCTCTTGTTCTGAGGCCATTTGAAAAGGTCTTACTGCTGTTCCTACCCTTCCTCACAGCATCTGCCATTCATTTGGAGTCGAAGACAAACACACTGATGAAAATGCTCTAAACCTCTGCATTGCCTTGCTTTCTTTTGCTCTCTCATTCTCTGGGGAGGGAGAAACCTTTCAGCTTGTTTGTATATATTTAAAACATTACATGTTACACTGCAGATGGGCTGCATTTCAAAATTAAATATAGAGAATTTAATTTTACATTGTTTAAAGGGGAGCTGATGAGATTGTGGAGTTTAGTTTCAACTCGAGAGCTCTGTGATGTGTGTGTTTTTATGTCATGGAGGTAGTGTTGTCAAGACCACCTAAATCGAGACCAAGTCAGGGCCAAGACCAGAGTGTATTGAGACCGAGACAAGACCAAGACTTTGAGGGGTTGAGACCAAGACCAGGACCAGATGAGCGTGTGTGAAGGGGGTGGGGGAGGGGTGACGGCTGTTAACAGTAAACAGAAATGTAGAATTAGCGATGAGTCACGTTATTAGTCACGTTTGAAGCAGGAAGTTTTGCATCCAGTCACATTAACGATGTTAACAAATAAATCAGATAATGCATAGGCAATTTAGTGAAATCCCTGCAGTTGTGTCCTTGACCTGTCTCGAAATAAAATCCAGAGTCCTCCATGTCCGAGACCAAGACAAGACCGAGTAAAAATGCGATCAATTCCGAGACGAAACTGAGGCCTTCAAAAAGTGGCCTTGAGACTGGTCTCGAGATCAAGTACGACAACACTACTTGGAGGGGACCAAATGTTCACACAGTCAGTGCGTTTACATGCACATCCAAATCGAGCTACTGTCGGTAATCGAGCTAAGGGTCCCAGCAGGGGTGCCAGAGAAATCCAATCCTACATGCACACAAGGAAATCGAGCTATTGTGTGAGGTACATTGTGCACCCGAGCCACAGGTGGCGCTACACGCCCCATCGTGTTGGTACACTTCCGGTTGTCATCATGAAGAAGAGCTATTCAAGAGTATAAACAAAGTTATCAGTTCCGTGTTCACAAGAAGAACGACGACGAGGACAGCAACATCGATATATATATATATATATATATATATATATATATATATATATATATATATATATATTAGTGCTGTCAAGCGATTAAAATATTTAATCGTGATTAATGTCGCGACTGTCATAGTTAACTCGCGATTAATCGCAATTTAATCGCACATTTTTGTCACATGAAAAACCATTTGTAATTCTCTTATCAGCATAAAGTGAATGGGCATGCTTTGTACCAATGTTTTTTTTATTGCAGAGCATAACACGTCTTGTCACAGCCACTGACATCCATAACTTCCATATTAGATGAGAAAACCAAGGGATGAAAAATAAAGTGCATATCACTGTGAAAATAAAAAAAAAATTTATTTTACTCTTCATTAGTTTCTTTTGAAGAGAAGTATTTGCCATAAAAGAAGAAAAAAACAGATAACAAAAATAAAAACATTCATCATTCGTTCAAAAACATTCACCATAGTGTGGCACTGTATTATCTAATTCTCACTGCTTATAACTCTACACCTACCCGGTGGAGATGAGCTGGGAAACTGAAGACTGAAGGAACAGTATTGAAAAGTATTTTTCCAGTCTCACCTGTGAAAGGTAATCCCATGTGATCTCGTTTGGACAGTAAACCTGTTGGTACAGTTAAACGCAGCACATGAATGAGGCATCTTTATTCTCTGCTACTGTCTAGACGCTATACCAGAGATGGTTGAAGAATCTCCATTTTGCCCCATCCAATATGGCGGCGAGGATGTTTATATGTCTATGCCTTTCTCCATCACTCACACGTACTCTTATTGAAGCAGTGCGCGACAAGCCTCAACAGGAACTATGGGTGACTCGCAGGGCCAAATTAGAATTTGCGTTAACGGCACTATTTTTTTAAATCGCGTTAAATTGAGCTCGCGTTAACGCATTATTATCGAGTTAACTTTGACAGCACTAATATATATATTCAACTCCTTAAGCTGAATGAGCATGAACTCTATCTCCTCATTGCTCCAGAAGTGCACGTTTCTACTACTGTTGTCATGTCGACCGAGGCTGTTGTGTTTCCCGCTTGTGGTCTTGTCACTCGTCACTTCCGGAAGGGGCAGTGCTGAAGTAAGTAGCTCGACTACGTAGCTCGATAGGGTTTACAGGCACTAAGTAGCTTGGCTACAATCGCATAATCTAGGTTGCGTAGCTCGATTACAAGAAATCCAGTTCAGTTCGATTTCAGCCGAGCTAAGGTGTTTCCATGGCATTTAGAACTTCGATTTCAGTCGAGCTACGGCAGAAATTCGATTTTCTCTATGTGCATGTAAACGCACTGAGTGATTAGGAATATTTGACAGTTTTGGCCTTGTAGGAACAATTGCTTTTAAAAATAAATAAATAAGCCAAAAGGTTTCTGTTTGGTTACTGATCCTAGATTTAGGTATATACAAACCATCAATTAGCTTCATTGAGGATTGTCCTTTGTCAGTGTAAGGATAGTACAGCAAACACTTATGTTTATGCCAGTGTTGTAGTCAAGTCACTAAACCTTGAGTCCGAGTCCAGTCTCGAGTCCCCAGTGTTCAAGTCCGAGTCCAGTCCAAGTCATTAAAGAAAATTTCGAGTTGAGTCTACTATTGATCCGAGTCGAGTCCGAGAACAAGACTCCAACTGCACAATTTGGTGGTGGCTGTTTTGGCGCCATTAACATTAGTCTGTTCCTGAACATGATGTATGAACAGGTGAATGTGCATTCTCTTTGTCAGCAAGTGCGAAGTATTCTGTCAGAGATGGTTGGGAGACGGATGTAAGTGCAGAAGGTGTGCTTATTAATACAAGTGAAGAGAGTAAACAATCCAGAACGGCAGGCAAAATTGTAAAACGATGAAACGGGCAATAGGTCGAGCGAGGCACAAACAGGCCATCATAGACTCAGCAGAATCAAAGACGAGAAACAGGAACTTGGGGATCAGGAAACTAAACAAGGAAATAAGGCTTGTATCAGCAACGCAACTCAATACTTCACAAAGTAAGTGTGTTTTCACAGTCTTTATATAGGCGCACTGATCGCACCTTAATCCTGGGCAGGTGCGAGTCGTTCATGGCGTGCGCGCTGTCTGGAGCGCGTCCGAGAGTCTATCTGATGCATGTGCCAAGGCGCGCAGGTCTGACGCTCTTGCACGAAATTAGTCTAAAAATTTAATGTAGATGTAAATATCTTACGCCGAATTATTATAGCATGTTACAAAAAATGATGAAAAAAACCGAGTCCTCGTCTCTAATTTCCAAGTCTGAATGCAGTTAATGCACGAGTCCAAGTCCAAGACTGAGTCATCAGTGCTCAAGTCCAAGTCAAGTCACAAGTCCTTAAAATTAGGGCAGGAGTCGGACTCGAGTACTACAAGCCTGGTTTATGTGTACCTGTGTTATAGCCTGTCACTGTACCCCGATGATGATAATGCTGTAATCACTAATATAATCCAACTTGGGTTTTTATGATGGTTCTGTCATTCAAAAGGACCTGCATGAGAAATCCACAGCTTTAAAGCCTGAATAAGAGCACAGTTGTTGGCTTCGAAGATGTTTTGAGAAAAGATTCCGGACTTTATTTTCACATCGAGTTTATTAATGATGTCCCTGTACCATAATTAACCTCCAGAACACCAGCGCTCTCTCTCTCTCTGTCTCACTCACACACTCACTCTCTCTCTCACACTCACACACACACACACACACACACACACACACACACACACACACACACACACATATTTTCCCATAGTCACAAACACAGCTGTATATATATATTTTTTCCCCCTGTTGAAGAAAAGACCATGAATATGTGTCATCCTACCTTCTCTGGAAAGCAAAGTTAATGGAGGTTTCACAGCCAGAGAATATCAGAATGGTGAGCGAGTTGTGTGTTTTAATGATTAAGCTGTTGAAGTAGAACAGCAGACAGATCAGCGAGGGACACCTGCTCCCCTTCCCAGTGACCCTGAACCCCCAAATCCTGTCACACACTCACTAATCCCTGACTAATAGACGAGGAAGCACCACCACCCAAACACTTCTGTGTAGTTCTCTCTCTCTCTCACTCACTTTCTATTTTCCTCTCATCTGAAAACCATGTGTTGATATTAGCCCCTAGCCGCCTCCTGCGTGTGAGGTATTTTTGATAACATAATGGCATGAGCTGAGCTGCGGGTGCACAGAGACTCCTGACCCTTAAATGGGTGCTGAGTGGAACGGCACTGCGCTTTCATTTGCTCGGGATGGCCTGGACGTGCTCATGCGTTGTTGACTTAAGCGTTCCGCCTTAGCCATCAATCATCAGGCCGGTGACACTCAGCTCCTGAACCTTGTGCTACTTTATCTGCCAGCAAATCCGCATCGCTCTCCACAGCATGTAGTGACCAGCTCCCTTCAGCAGCAATGAAAACAGCCCTGGTTCTCTCTCTTTCTCACACACACACGTGCACATGCACACACTGTATTTAACCTTGTGGACACGCAAATTTAACAGACGGACACCCCCCACCCCCCCCGTCTCTCTTTCAAAGACAAAGAATGACTTCTAAATCCTTCCTCTCCGTTTTTTTTTTTTTCCAGACTGCTGAGGCATTTGGAAAAGGTTTTTTTGCAATTATATTTAATCATACGCTGCAGTTCCAATCAGTGAGAGCAGGAGTGATCACATTTGCATGGGTTTCAAGTTCTCCCCCTCACATCAGAGCTCTGCCCAGCGGCAGCAGGGGCACAGGACCACCTGGGCGAATACTCTCAATCCCTCTTTCTCTTTCTCTCTCATTCTCTCTTGTCACTCACTCTTTCCATTCCTCTTCTCTCACACTTTTTTTTTCTTCTACTTAGCTTTTAAGGACTGTATGGTCTCTCACTCTCTCACACACACACGCGCGCGCAGTGTGCTTTCAATGATGCGACTAATCACAGTGGAAAAGCAGCCCATGCACTTGTGTTCTGAAGTTCCTCTGTTTGAATTAGTGCTCTAAAACAGGTGGACTTTTTGCGTTGGTGTTTGAATAATGGTAAAGTTTTGTATGTAAGATTAATGTATTTTCAGTGAAGGAACGCAGCCCACCCTGTGTGTGGGACTTCATTTTGACTTTCTTCTGCGCCATGTGTGTGTGTACTTGGATATTCTAACTGCTTTCTGTGTGCCGACACGGCCTCTTTTCTGCAGTCTGCCTCACAGCGCTTGTTTAGACAACAGTGGTCACATGTTGCTGAAACGTGGCTGCTCAGCTCAGGTGAATTAAGCTATGGCATGTGTGCTTAAACCCAGACAGCTCAACAATGATTCCAGGATTCAAGTGACTGATTTACGAGCCCAGCACCTCACACTTATTATTGAAGTGATGACTGATGATCAAGATTCATCTGATATAGATATCACTTTTGTCAGTGCAAACATCTCATCAAACCATTCACACTCACATTCACACCTACGGTCAATTTAGAGTCACCAGTTAACCTAACCTGCATGTCTTTGGACTGTGGGGGAAACCGGAGCACCCGGAGGAAACCCACGCGGACACGGGGAGAACATGCAAACTCCGCACAGAAAGGCCCTCACCGGCCACAGGGCTCGAACCCGGACCTTCTTGCTGTGAGGCGACAGTGCTAACTACTACACCACCGTGCCACCCCAGTGCAAACATCAAATTTGTAATAATTACTGCTGCAGGAACGAGCTATTGTGGACCATCAGTGATTGCAACTTAAAGTGATTTACAGTAATTACATCATTCAAAATATTCATCTGAAAAAGGACTGTAAATGGCGTATATGATGCTGCTTCTCTTGCTGTTTCTGCAGTTATCTGCTGAGAAGTTCACAGCAGTTTAAAAAAAAAGGATGTGATCAGTCTATCACTTAATGCTTTAACAATTACTGACTAGTTTTGGTCATAAACCAAATCGGTTAACAATGGTATAAATTGGCAATATTAATTTTAATTTGCATCAAGCTGACCGTGTGCAAGGAGGGTTTTTTTTTTTTAACATTTAAACCCAAAAAGTGGTTTTGTTTTATTTTTTTCCCCTTCCCCCTCATTTCTATCTATTTTAATTTATTTATTTTTACAGACCCGGGTGTAAATTTGCAGTGGGTATGAATCTCATCTCATTATCTCTAGCCGCTTTATCCTGTTCTACAGGGTCGCAGGCAAGCTGGAGCCTATCCCAGCTGACTACGGGCGAAAGGCGGGGTACACCCTGGACAAGTCGCCAGGTCATCACAGGGCTGACACACAGACACAGACAACCATTCACACTCACATTCACACCTACGGTCAATTTAGAGTCACCAGTTAACCTAACCTGCATGTCTTTGGACTGTGGGGGAAACTGGAGCACCCGGAGGAAACCCACGCAGACGCGGGGAGAACATGCAAAATCCACACAGAAAGGCCCTCGTCGGCCATGGGGCTCGAACCCGGACCACCTTGCTGTGAGGCGACAGCGCTAACCACTACACCACCATGCCACCCGCGGGTATGAATGGAACAAGAAATTACACAGCACCCTATAGTACTCCTCACGGAATTTTCAATTCATTTTGCAGTATTTAATTATTATTGGTTTTGTACTATATAATAGTGGTTAGTACTGTCTCCTCACAGCAAGAAGGTTCTGGGTTCAAGCCCAGTGGCCTCCGGGGGCCTTTCTGTGTGGAGTTTGTATGTCCTCCCTGTGTCTGCGTGGGTTTCCTCCGGGTGCTCTGGTTTATCGCACAGTCCAAAGACATGCGGTTAGGTTAATATGAGGCAGCCATGGCCTGAGGTTGGGCTGAAGTGCCCTTGAGCAAGGCATCTAACTCACAATTGCTCCCGGGGTGCTGTAGCATAGCTGCCCACTGCTCTGGGTATGTGTGTGTGCTCATTGCTCACTTGTGTGTGTGTGTGTGTGTGTGTGTGTGTGTGTGTGTGTGTGTGTGTGTGTGTGTGTGTGTTTTCAGTGCTTCAGATGGGTTCAATGCAGAGGAGGAATTTCACTGTGCTTTAAGTCTGTGCTTGAGTGTACATGTGGCAAATGAATAAAGTCGTCTTGGCTTCTGATATACAGTTTTTCAGTTTGAATAATCATATTACTAAATCCCTGCCTAATAATTATATAATCAGTGTTGTTAGCACTGTCTCCTCACAGCAAGAAGGTTCTGGGTCACTAAACCGAGTCACTAAACCTCAAGTCTGAGTCCAGTCTCGAGTCCCCAGCGTTCAAGTCCAAGTCATTAAAGAAAAATTTTCGAGTCGAGTCCACTATTGATCCAAGTCGAGTCCAAGAACAAGACTCCAACTGCACCATCTGACGGTGGCTGTTGCTGCCTTTATGTGAAAGCGTCTCTGCTGCTGTGCTGGACTAACGTTACTGCTTGACTGCCTCATTTTAGTTAACAGGCTACAGATAAAAAGCTTGTTCATTGCTCATCAAGCCCTGCCCACTATCAACAGGGTAAATAACACGAGAGGGTTAACACTCACTAGTTCATCGGTCAGCAAGCCCCGCTATCAACAGAGCAATGAACATAGCGTCACTTCCTTCTCTGGGTGGAGTCTTGCCAAACGACGATTGAAGTTCGAGGTTATCCCCATCGTCTCCTCGATAGTTCTTTTACATATGGAGCACACAGCAGTGCATCCCCCCCCAAAATTAGTATAAAAATTAATGTGGATATAAATATATTATGCTAAATTATTATGGCATGTTACAAAAAATTAAGAAAAAATCTGAGTCCTCGTCTCCAGTTTGAGTCCGAATGCAGTTAATGCACAAGTCCGAGTCATCAGTGCTCAAGTCCGAGTCAAGTTACGAGTCCTTAAAATTAGGGCACGAGTCGGACTTGAATACTACAAGCCTGATGTATATCCTGATGACTGATGACCCTTTAGAGTCTGAGCTCAGAAGTCAGCCTTTTCTTCGCAGGTTGTTCATTTCACTTTCCATGCAATTATCTGGAATATTTGTTTCTAAAATGCTGTGTTGTGTGTGGCTTTTCTCCCCTTCCTCTTCAGTCCCGAGATGAATTTTACACATGATTTATTGATCGAGTTGTCACAGCTTACAATGAATAGTCCAATCATGTTTAATGTGGTCCAAAACAGTGCTTTTTGTGAGGCCTAGCTTGAGGCCAGAGAGAACTGTGAAAAAGCCTTTTTATCCATAAGGCTGATATATTTGTATTTTATGAGCTGTCTAATTATTAAATGTGTTGGAAGCAGGTTCAGCTGGGACAAAACATTCCAGCATTGTTAATGTCTCCCTGTCGTCCCTACTCTCTCGCGCTCTCTCTCCTTTTGATAATACTTTTTGTTACTAGCTCATAAAACTTTTGGCAAGCTCTCCTGTCCCTTATGCCATTTCATAACATCTTTCTACTGATGTGTCTTGGTTTTCTACGCAAGATTCCTTTAATCTGTGGTTTTTTAATCTCAGGCTTCACACTGGTTGAGAATAAATTAGAATCAGATTCAGAGTCAACCATGCATGTTAAAAACTTGTATTCTGATCCAGTAGTTAGATTATTTCGTTTATTTGCTGTCATATATATATAATTTGACAAAAATGATTCAATGACTGTGTCTCCCTCTCTCTTTCATGCTTGCATTCTGTCATGGTTTCCACTCTGTATAGGTCTGAGTAAAGCATAAGCGAATAATTAGGTAATTGCCTCCTTGATTGAGCCCAATAGGAAATGTTTCAATTAGGCTAAAACTGCACAAGGAGGAAGTGGACTCTTACAAAAGGAAACATTCCTTGTCATGCAACTGTCAGCTCTGAGCCCACACCACGAGTCAGGATTTACTGGAGACAAGAAGAGGAAATATTCTGAGGGGAAGAGAGAGAGAGAGAGAGAGAGAGAAATATTTGCAAGGAGGGAAAGGCCAGAGGGAGACAGCAAGAAATGATTGCAGTAATTATGGCTATATTTAAACAGGCTTTTTCTCTGATATGATTTGCTGGTGATCCTCTGTCCAGATAAGAAGAGGAGCTCAGCCCGCCCAGACGCCTGTTACAAATTACAACCTTCCAGCCATGGAAGAGATGCTGTTTCTCTTAGGAGAAAAACAGGGCGGGACTGAGGCCACACATAATAGAGAGGAAATCGACACACAATAACAAACCATGTCTAATAGTTAGAGTATACTGGATATAGAGTAATAGCTGATCAGCAACAATTCGAGAAATTTAGCATGAAATGCATAACACTGTACAATATGTAATATTGTAGGATAAAATGAACACACTGTAAACTTGCAATCTGTCAGGGTGTGGGGGGAGCTGGAGCCAGTCCCAGCTGACTTCAGGCAAGAGACGAGGTACACCCTGGAAAGGTCGCCAATCTATCACAGAGCTAACAACCACTCTCACTCACATTCACACCTATGGGCAATTTAGAGGAACCGGTTGACCTAATCTGCATGTTTCTGGACTGTGGGAGGAAACTGGAGCACCTGGAGTAGACCCACACAGGCACGAGAACATGCAAACAGCACACAGAAAGGCCCAAGTGGCCTGCCAGGTTCAAACCTAGAACCCTCTTGCTTCGAGGCGACAGTGTGAATCACTATCCAACAATGTGGACAGATGCATCGTTTTCATATATATGTATATATAAAATTATGCGCAGTAACATTAATTGTTTATCTATTTGCCTAACTTTTTGTTGGTTTAGTTACATATCTGAATAATTATAGCATGTATCATGTTTCGTCAGCTGTCCATTGCTAGCGATGATGACTGCTTCATTAGAATGCGCAGAAACGTAGATGGGCCATGAGGCCTGCACCAGAGTGACTGAGCCAACCGCAGCAGTGGCACGAACGGCCCGGCTGAGCCACCATGAATGCCCGGGCTCGTGAGCTCTTGTATATTATTCTCCTTTCCTAACAAAGCACCTTGCACAGTAAGGTAAGACAAATGATGTCATGCCCCCATCACGTTGTCTCTCTGGACTTCCAGACCTGATGCCAAGTGCTGCACAAAAGTGCCACAGACCTGACATGCATGGAAGTTGCCCTGGAGTGACAACTGACTTGCCAAGTGATGCCATCCGTTGGCCATTTGAGTGGCTCTTCCGCATGCCATGCCAATGGTGTACCATTGACTCTGTTGGGTTCATCTGCCACACTGCACCGAAAAGCACCCTGCTGCCAGTGCCTTATTGATAACGTACTATTTAACCCATAGCTGGAACCCAGGCAGGTGCTACCACTCTGGGTCAGAGCGGACCTGGGAGCAATGGTGATTAAGGGATAACTCCACTTTCCCCAATACTCAAGTCCTCCTGGACCTGAGACTCACCACCGGTTGCAGTTTAAAGTCACACCCAGGACTAGCATTGTGCTTACACCATAGCTGAAATGAGACGTTAATTAAGTATATATTGGATATGGAAAGATTTACAAATGATTTACCTATTTTTTAAAAACATTTTTTAAATTATAATTTACAGAAATCAAGGCATTATCTCGATTACAAAAATAATATAAAAGTACATATTAGAATGAAATTTTGGCATAAGGAAACCTAACTTGTGCAAAACCTGGGTTTGGTTATGGAAAAGCAATTAACACTGTCTCACATGACTGAAGTCTGACTATGGGAACTAGACAGTTAAGAACTTTTAGTTTTCTTTTCAGAAATGTGTGACTGTAGACAGCACATGGTGCAACTAGTGCTTAAGCCAAAACCTAAACAGTAGGGAATTGCAAAGTTAAGCCATGGTTTTAATGAGTTCATTCAAGGAAGTCTACTTTATTAAACTTCAAAAGGTGAGAGCCTTTTCAGTTTGAAACGATTCACAGTGAGCGTATTGGGGACGATAATGATCACACTCCTATGAATAAAGAACGATATAAACAACAAGCAGTTTGATCCTGCACTGGCACTCATAAACTCTGAGATGCTTTTTGGGTTACAGATGATTTGTGGATAGTGTAACAAATGTGTTTTTGAAACTAATATGATTTATAACTGAAATTCTAAACAACCATTCAATATATTACAATTTCCAGGAAGGAAGGGGAAAAGTTTTATTTTAATTCGTGTGTTCGTACTTCTGTTATCGGAGTGCGTAATGGAGAACCGTACATAATTTTACACATGAAAGGTGTTTATGACTGACTTGGTACATGGTCATTTTATTTGCGTGTTTATGGATTGTGTGTATGGAAATAATATTAGCAGGGAGAAATGTGTGAGAAACGATGTATCTGTGGTGTGTAAATGTGTGTAAACAGACCCTGCCTGCAGTTCTGTCCCACAGGGCCGCAGTGTGGTTCGCAGAGTAAACTGTGGTCAGTGTTAATATGTTTCCTGTGTCTGACTGACATACCTGAGCAGTTTGCTAATGAAAGAATGCCTCATTCTGTTCTGTTATACACTCTTCTCTCTCGCTCGCTCTTGGTCAGGGCATGTCCAGTGGTGTGTTATCTGTCTTTGAGTCTGTATGCTTTCTGATTTGCCTGACTGATTCTCTATGGGACTTTCAGCGCTCCTCTGGACGAACTTGACAGCATTTTTGTTTAGGTTAAATGTCACAGTCATGACTAATGAGTCCCCTGCAGTCAAATGCTAGTCTGGTTCTCCACTTCCTCTTCTGACAAGCCACTGTGCTCAGGTGTGGTCAGCAGAGATGTGTGTGTGTGTGTGTGTGTGTGTGTGTGTGTGTGTGTGTGTGTGTGTGTGTTGTAACCCATTTCAAAGCCGGTGATAGATATTGCAGCTCAGGTCTATGATTCCCTTAACTGACCACACAAAGACAGTGCCAGTATCATCACACGCGCACGCATATGCACAGAAGGAATAATAATGTCATTATTTTCCAGCCCCTACATTTACATTTTTCTCAGGACATTTTTCACTGTAAGTGTATTCTGTCATCAGTTCTTCAAGCTGGGTGTGTTATGGGATGGAGTGAGGGGCAGCGTCAGTGCAGAGCTTAGCGGAACACAGAACCCATTATAGGAGCAGAGGAGAGATGGGAGGAGCGGTGCTGGTAATGTTTTAGCCCCAAAATGAGTTCCATTTGCTGGAGAGTCATGGATGTAATACTCATATGGAGAAGTTTATGAGGATTAAGAGCTTGTATTTAGTCTACATGGCTGGGCCCACACTCCACTCTCATCTCTCTGTCTCTGTTCTCTCTCTCTCTCTCTCGCACACGGTGGAGTTGGGTTTGTGCATGGGTAAAGATGACTAAGCTCTGTGGCACAGTTTGATTCCCTCCCACCTTTCCGGAAGTCGTGGTCTCACAGCACCCTTGGGATTTGGGATTTCAGGAGCAAATCACTTCTTCCGCTGATCAGAAAGCTCCTGAGCCCTTTCTCAGTGCCAAATGTGAATGATTGCTGACGTCGATAAATTGTCCCACATATGTGACATTTTAGCAAGTGAAATTGTCTTATAGTCAAATGTATGTGTTATGTCCTATTATAAGATGACATGAATGCATATATAAAATTAAACTTGCTTCAAGATTTTTTTATACAAATTTCAACCTTAATATTTTCTTCTTTTTCCTATTCCGTACAATTGAATGCCTAAAATGAGTCAAAATAGAAACAAGATTCAAATTCAACTGAAAGACTGAGTGTCTAAAAACAGCTGTTATTTATTGATGTATTAAAATTCATTATGTTTACATTAAAATAGATGTAGAGTCCTCGATTACTCATCTCATTATCTCTAGCCGCTTTATCCTGTTCTACAGGGTCGCAGGCAAGCTGGAGCCTATCCCAGCTGACTACGGGCGAAAGGCGGGGTACACCCTGGACAAATCGCCAGGTCATCACAGGGCTGACACATAGACACAGACAACCATTCACACTCACATTCACACCTACGGTCAATTTAGAGTCACCAGTTAACCTAACCTGCATGTCTTTGGACTGTGGGGGAAACCGGAGCACCCGGAGGAAACCCACGCGGACACGGGGAGAACATGCAAACTCCGCACAGAAAGGCCCTCGTCGGCCACAGGGCTCGAACCCGGACCTTCTTGCTGTGAGGCGACAGCGCTAACCACTACACCACCGTACTAATCATATTTGTATTATCTCATTTGGAATTATCTAAAACTGATTTAATATTATGCTGAGAATAAAGGCTATTTCAAGCAACTGCTCCACCAACGTCTACATCTGTAACCTAGATCCTTAATGGAAAAAAAAAAAAAAACACTACATGAGTGACACATTATCAAAGGGAAATTTCTAATGGAAAATAAGTAAATCACTTCAATCATCATCGTCCACATTAATCTCTCTTCTCTCCTGATGTAAACATTAGTCATGACATTTAATGAACAGAAGCCTCATGGTTGCTCTTGGTTTATATATATCCCTCATCAAAAAATTCCCGTGCAAGGATGGCTCACGTGACTCACATAAAATAGTTCTACCATTGATTAAGCAATGTATTTCATGACATAAAAAAAGGATATGGTGTGAGTCAGTCATGGTATATCCTGAATATACCATGAACTAACATCACAATTGCAAGCTATATGGCCGACTCGAGTCACAGCTGTGGCTCTGCGAGCATTTCTGTGTGTGTAGATCTATGTATCATGATCATGCCTAGTGAGGCATAGCATGGTACATTGCACAGGTCGAAGGTCACGCTGACATAACAAACATGGCTGCCTCCAGTGAGTTTATGCCAAGGTTCAATCTCAACACTTTTAGCTTGGAATTTTTTGATGAGGGATATAAACCAAATATACCATGCACTGAGAGGTTGTGCCCCTCAGAAAATAGTACTATGCCAGTCACCTCAGAGAATCCATAATTTCAACTGGAGCCTCTCAGCCCTGAGAGGCTCTGGTTGAAATTATGGATTCTCTGAGGAGGTTCTTTGATGTCATTTTTTTCATTTCAAAATTCACCACACATTCTCTATTGGGGACAAAGGGGACAGGAACCCCCTTCTTCCATAGCCATGCCTTTGCAATGTGCGCAGAATGTAGTTTCCCATTGTCTTATTGAAGTATCCTTGGAAAAGATGTTGTCTTGAAAGCAGCTCCAAAATCTCAATGTACAACCCCAATTCTAAAAAAGTTGGGATGCTATGTAAACTGTAAATAAAAACAGAATGCGATAATTTGCAAATCATGGAAACCCTATATTTAATTGAAAATAGTACAAAGACAACATATCAAATGTTAAAACTGAGAAATTTTATTGTTTTTTGAAAAATGTATGCTCATTTTGAATTTGATGTCAGCAACACGTTTCAGATAAGTTGGGACAGGGGTAACAAAAGACTGGAAAGTGTAAGGCTAAACAAACAAAAAAAGCCTAATTTGGTTAATTGGCAACAGGTCAGTAACAAGATTGGGCATAAAAAGAGCATCCCAGAGAGGCGGAGTCTCGCAGAAGTAAAGATGGGGAGGGGTTCACCACTCTGTGAAAGACTGCGTGGGCAAACAGTGCAACAATTTAAGAATGATGTTCCTCAATATTAAATTGCAAAGAATTTGGGGATCACATCATCTATGGTACATAATTAAAAGATTCAGAGAATCTGGAGAAATCTCTGTATGCAAGAGACGAGGCTGAAAACTGACATTGGATGCCTGTGATCTTCAGGCCCTCAGGCGACACCACATTAAAAGCAGACACGTGTCTGTCGTGGAAATCACTGTCTGTCGTGGAAATCACTGTATGGGCTCAGGAACACTTCAGAAAACCATCGTCTGTGAAAACAGTTCATTACTGCATCCACAAATGCAAGTTAAAACCAGATATAAACAATATCCAGAAACACCACCACCTTCTCTGGGCCGGAGCTCTTTTATGATGGACTGAGGTGAAGTGGAAAATTGTCCCCGAGGTCTGACGAATCAAAGGTAGAAATTCTTTTTAGAAATCATGGACATCACGTCCTCCAGGCTAAAGAGGAGAGGGACCATCCGACTTATCAGTGCACAGTTCAAGAGCCAGCATCTGTGATGGTATTAAGGTGCATTAGTGCACATGACATGGGTAGCTTGTACATCTGGGAAGGCATCATTAATGCTGAATGATATAAACACGTTTCAGAGCAATATGCTGCCATCCAGACAAAATATTTTTCAGGGAAGGCCTTCCTTCTTTCAGCACAACAATGTCAAACCACTTTCTGCACATAGAACTTAAAACTGCATGGCGCTGTAATAAGAGTCCAGGTGCTAAACTGGCCTGCTTGCAGTCCAGACCTGTCTCCCATTTAAAACATTTGGTGCATTATGAAGCGCAAAATACAGCAAAGGAGACCCGAACTGTTGAGCAACTGAAATTGCATATCAGGCAAGAATGGGACATTTCTCTTTCCAAACTATAGCAACTGGTCTCCTCAGTTCACAGACGTTTACAGAGTGTTGCTAATAGTAGAGGTGATGCAACACAGTGGTAAACATGCCCCTGTCCCAACTTTTTTGAAATGTGTTATTGACATCAAATTCAAAATAAGCATATATTTTCAAAGAACAATAAAGTATCTCAGTTTCAACATTTGATATGTTGTCTTTGTACTATTGTCAATGAAATATAGGGTTTCTGAGATTTGCAGATCACAATCTGTTTTTATTTACAGTTTACACAGCATCCCAACTTTTTTGGTATTGGGGTTGTACTTTTCTGCATTAATGCTGCCATCACAGAAGTGTAAGTTACCTTTACCAAAGACACTGGGGGCAGTTATGGCCTAAAGGTTGGAGAAGCAGCCTTGGGCCCAAAGGGTCACCAGTTCAATTCCCTGGACCGGCAGGAAAATCCATGGCCGAAGTGCCCTTGAGCAAGGCACCTGACCCGCAACTGCTCTCCAGGCACTGGGTATGCATGTGTGCTAGTTGTATGTCGCTCTGAATAAGAGCGTCTGCTAAATGCCTGTAATGTAATGCACTGACACAACCCCAGACAGACTCTAGCTTTTGGACTTGTTGCTGGTAACAGTCTGGATGGTCCTTTTCATCTTTGGTCCAGAGCACATGGCATCCATTTCTTCCAAAAAAGACCTGGAATACTGATTCGTCTGACCACAACACACATTTTCACTGTGTGATGGTCCATCAGATGCCTCTGAGCCCAGAGAACAACGGTGCTTCTGGACACAGTTAACATAAGGCTTCCTTCTTGAACAGTAAAGTTTTAACTGACATTTGTGGATGTAACTCCATATTGTAGTGCTTGACAAAGGTTGGCCAAAGTAATCCCGAGCCCATGTTGTTATATCAGCTATAGATGAATGATGGTTCTTGATGCAGTGCCGTCTGATGGAACTGAGATCACAGGGGTTCAGCTTAGGCTTGCGCCCTTACCCTTTACACACTGAAATTCCTCTATACTCCTTTAATTGTTTAATGATATTATGCCCCATAGAGGGTGAAAGATCCAAATCCATTTGTATCTTTCTTTGAGGACCATTGTTTTGAACATTTTCAATAATTTTCTCACATATTTGTTGACGAACTGGAGGTCCTCAGCCCATCTTTGCTCCTCAAAGACTAGGCCTTTCCTGGATATTGATTTTGTACCAAATCATGATTACAATCACCTGTTAACATTTGTTTCAAATCACATCACTATTTAATTGTTTTACTTCATTACTAGCCTAAAATTTCCCCATCCCAACCTTTTTTTGGAACATGTTACAGGCCTGAAATGCAGCAATGGATGTATATTAACAAATGAAATGAAGTTGACCAGGAGAAACATGAAATATCTTGGGTTCATACTGTCTGCAATGAAATACAAGACAAAGTAAATTTAGAAATCACTGCTTTTCTTTTATTTGTATTTTCCATACCGTCCCAACTTCTCATGATTTGGGCTTGTAATTTCTGATTAATTGAGAAGGGACTATGTAAGACACGCTCACTTTATGACATGACAAACCCACTTCAGTACATGATACACCTTCTGAGCTAATGTGTTCTAGAAGTACATTCGGAAATTCCTAACCCTCAGCCTAAGGTCTAATAAGGCTGGCATAGTATGCAAGATGATGGATCTGAAAAGTGGGTGTGTTTTGTGTAAGTACCGTGTAGCTTCAGTTGGACCTACTTGGATTAATTCAGTGGGTTTTGTTCAGTTGGTTAAATTTTACATAGTTTTGATTAGCATTCCAAAATTACAACTTTGCCCAATACAGTGTAAGTGACGGCATATGATAATTTGTCAGCTGGTATTTAAATTAGGCATGTCTGTTTCACTAAGTAATTAAAGCATCTAGATTAGGCAGATTGCCCTTAATTACCTCACAATGTATCAGGAAAGCACAAAGTATAAGCATGTTAGGAATGGAAATACGTTTATTTCTACATTGGTTTGGGGAAATCTATTTCTATTTTCTTTAAGTAGAGGTATCAGTGGGTGATGTTCAGAGGAGAAAATTGGCCAAAACCTGATTTTGTCATTTTTGGCTGTTTGCCAGATGTTAGACTTTGTCACGTTGAAAGGGTTTTTCCAAACTGCCACACATATAGGGCTGCCTTTTCTATGAAAACCTTATAAACCTCATACTTAAGTGTTTATAGGTCTCTAAGGTTTTCTTATACACCATGGAAAATCTGATTTATTTCTTAAATATGCTTTTTTTAATTTTAAATTGAATACCCACATTGCAAATTACAAGTGACCAATTTTGTTTGCTTGTTTGTGCTGATTGTAGCCACTCACGTGCATATTCACACTGATTGTTACGGTAAAGACAAAGGCATGTGTAAGCTGGGTAGTGTGAGGCAGGGGAAAGTTAGCTAATTAACCCCCCAACTGTTGTGTACTGTGAACTTATTTTTGACACAGAAATACTGTAAAAACAGATATAGAGACATGCATGAGCATACAGTTTCTTTTAATTTTTTACTGCACTCATTTTTTACACACAAGGTGTGTGGGTGAGAGCAAAGTAAACTCCGGGAGATGAGCAATAAAGATTAAACACACACAGATATAGTATACTACACCAGCATATAGGTTATGCTATGCTTTGTTTTAGATAAGGGTAATATCTAGTCTAGGTTTTGAACATGTTTGGCACAACTGAGACGACAACAACTGAAGAATGTGGCTTATGCTATTACGAGTGACCAATTTTGTTACTGCAAGTAATCATGGTTAACTTTCATGCTGGATTTTGTCAGCGTTGTCTTATCACAAGTTTGACATCAAGCTACTTAAGTTATTCCATAAAATCGAGTCATAGATGAGCTGATAGCCGACGAGGCGTGTAGTGCCGAGTCGGCTATAAGCCATGTACAACGAGATTGAGTGGAATAACGGTTTTATTCTATCCACATTCACTGGATTTTGAGAAACCAAGCATTTTTATTTTTTGCAAATTCGATAAATAAAAACTTTTATCCAAAACACCCGACAAAATCATTTCTGCTTAGAATGTGAACCAACCGGCGAAATGCCAGGAGCAATTTGTAATGCTATAATAATTATTGAATTTTTTAAAAAAAGATGCGTTCTTACCATCATACTTTTTATTCCTTTTTTTATTTTTTGGGGTTTTGTTTTTGAGTAGAGTTTTTATTTCGTCCTTGGTGGGTTCCAATACGCTTTGCCATTTTGTTTTTCTCTACTCACGGTATCTCATCTCATCTCATTATCTCTAGCCGCTTTATCCTTCTACAGGGTCGCAGGCAAGCTGGAGCCTATCCCAGCTGACTACGGGTGAAAGGCGGGGTACACCCTGGACAAGTCGCCAGGTCATCACAGGGCTGACACATAGACACAGACAACCATTCACACTCACATTCACACCTACGGTCAATTTAGAGTCACCAGTTAACCTAACATGCATGTCTTCGGACTGTGGGGGAAACCGGAGCACCCGGAGGAAACCCACGCGGACACGGGGAGAACATGCAAACTCCACACAGAAAGGCCCTCGCCGGACCCGGGGTTCGAACCCAGAACCTTCTTGCTGTGAGGCGACAGCGCTAACCACTACACCACTACTCACGGTATATGAGCTGATAACTTAGTAGTAGAATAGCCAATTGGAGCACACGATTTGCTCATATTCAGTGAATGTGGATAGAATAAAGCAGCAGTTCTCAACCTTTTCTACTGTAATGGTGATGATACACGGGGCAACTTTTTGGGCAATGTTGCTGAGCAATGTTGCTGGCAACGGGCAACTAGGTGAGACACAGGGCAACTTTTCAGGGCAACTAACAATGGGCAACAACAGTTAGCAACGGCAGTTTACAGTTAGCTAAAAAAAATCGATGTCTTAATTTTTGCTGTGACCATTTAATCAAGCTGTCTGTTGTTTTTTAGAGCTTTGGTGAGGTAAATTCCTCCATATAGAATATTAAAATAACAACTTACCGGCGTAAAAACAGATGAGGAGTCTCTCCATCTCTTCACTCCACTGACACTGAGCGGCTGCCATATTTGTTTGAAATTTCTGATCCGAACCTCACCGGAGGTCACATGACTCGATACTCACATTCTGATTGGCTTATCTCAAAAAGTTGCCAGAGATTATCAAAACCATTCAGAAAGAAACAATGTTGCCCAATCTCAATAGGAAAAGAGTCAAAACGCAATTGCCCAGCAACATTGCTCAGCAACATTGCCAAAAAAATTGCCCCGTGTATCATCACCATAAGGTCCACCTATTCACACTTGTAATGAGTCAGGGCCCATTAAAAAAGCTCCCCAATTATTTTGGTTCATCTATTCTATTAGAATCTAATAATCTATTGTAAAGTGTATTAATGGGATGCAACATCACTCCCTGTTACAGATGGGAGCCCAGGAATTAAATAAATTCAAGAAAATCAAACTGTTTTTAATTGTAGGTATTGTATTTAAAAGTCTATGAATGTGCCAGAAGCCAACATAAAACCATGCATGCAGGACATTCTCAGTCAAAAGGGATTAATGATCCAAAACTGGAGTCTGGTTGATTAACACAAGAACTTATTGCCATGTTTGTGTACAGCAAACAAGCAAGTTATTAAAACCAAGAAGTACACTCAAAAGAAGTGAATATAGAAACCACTCAATGGGATTAGATCCTTACACATTAACAAAGAAGGATTTTTCCTATGAGTTGGAAAATTATCCATCCATTGAGTTCCCCAACATCTCAAACTACCTGGTGCTGCAGACATCGTTCTACACGGACAAACAGATGAAACCTGGAAGAGCATGGAGGCGAACAACTTTTTATATGTGGCTGGGTTAAAGATCTGGGGATCAGAACACTACAAGATAGACGGCAGTAGATGGATCTAAGTGCAGAAAGAGTGTTTTATTAGCAGGTGTGATATTTACAAAAGCAAAAAAGAAAGCAAAATCATATAAAGCAGAGTATTTAAACAGCATTATAAACATTGGTAGAAACAAACATGACCGTGATAATGATAATACTTCGCAAAGCCTCCGGGAAAACAGCGTCTGTATCCGTATCTATCCGTATTTGCTGATTGCAGTCAAATCAGTATCGGGTGTTTCCTATAATGACTGGGTCCCAAGAATGTGCACAACATGCTCCATGAACGTGCGCAGCCATTTGAGTTATGCCAGACTCGAGTGCACAAAGGTGCAATATTCAAGTGTTCGTGTGCTGTGAGACCACAACTTTTAGCTCACGTGTATATCGCCAAGCATTGCGAGCTGTAGTGTGACTGTAGCTTAATGAGGCGGATGTGATGTCGGATGCAACCCAGCAATTGTACCCTACTATGAGTAAAAATTAGCTTCAACTTGGGGGGGAAAAATTTGCAGCCCACTAGATGGCACTTTGTGGGCCACGGCCCAGTGGTTGAGAAACACTGGAATAAAGTATGTGTGCAAGCTTTTGTCATTCACTGAGCATACATCATTAATGACAAAAAACACAAAATGCAGTTTAACTGGACGCAGTTGCATACTGTCCGTCAGTCTACTAGTGAATGTGAATGGCATACACACGTGAATGTGGTTTGAACCTGTTCATGAAAAAAAAATGGCAAAAAATCACATTTGATGTTTTGATGTTTTCATTAAACATATTGTTTTATGAACACCAGTTATTTCTGGTCCACTAGCTTGATTGTATACCAGTGCTTTACAGCGAACTGCTAGTTACACACTGATAAAATGGCTCCTGTGCAATATATCTACTTACTTGTGCAATACTACCTGTGCAATACTTACACGTGCAATACCATCTGCGTAATACACTTACGTTAACTGTATATTTGCAAACCTGTTGATTTATGCTAATTTGTTAATTTTATCTTCAATTTGTAGTTTATTTCTTATATATAAATTATTTATTTATTTTTGTATACTTGGTACTTTTTGCACGACTCCTTCACTGTCTTATCATTTCTTTCTAGATTTTGATGCTTTTTTGCTGCTGTAACAATGTAAATTTCCCCTTGTGGGATAATAAAAAGCTCTCTTATCTTATACGTAGCGTTCCAAGTGTACTGTTATTTAGTATAATAGCACGATGCAGTCTGTGCCTTGGCCATATTGTGTCTGAAATATCAATGACTTCATATGAATTTCTTGTTTATCAAACTGTTTTATAAAAGCAATAGCATGCTTAAGTGTTTTTTTTCCTCAAAATTATTCTTCCAGAAAGACACGGTCATTCTCTACACATTAGCATTTGATGTGTAAAGAATAACTCTTCACTGTGCTGTAATGTATGTGTGACAAATAAAGATCTTCTTCTTCTTCTTCTTCTTCTTCTTCTTCAGTGTCAGTGTATTGCACAATACATGTAACAACCTGTATGTATTATACACCGCTGTCAAATGTAGTGTGTAATCAGCTCAATCCTTCTGCTTATTTTTCTTTCTCTTTTTCAAGGGTACATGTTTTTCTTTATGTCTCTGTTTGCACATGTAAGCATGCGTGCAAGCTTATCTGAGCTTGTGTGTGTGTGTGTGTGTGTGTGTGTGTGTGTACAGCTTTTCCCTCTTTCTTTTTCCCAGAAGGAAAAGTTTCATGTTCTCTCTCTAACTCGTCCCTGTAGAGGGTCAATTGCAACCAGTTGGCCGCCAGTCTGATCCAAAGTAAACATTTGGAGAGAAGGGACTGTATAGGCAGGTACCTGGGGCCTCTGTGTTCTACCCTTCTTTTTGCTTTCTCTCACTCACTCTCTCACACACACACACACACACACACACACACACACACACGCGTATTCTTTAATATCTTTTTTTTCTCTTTTACATCCTAAGGCTGTGTGCATGTATCCTTAGACAAGACAAGAAGTCAAGGGAGTTTTCATTAGCCTTTATTTATCACACGGACACTCAAGCACAGACTTAAGCACGGTGAAATTCCTCCTCTGCAATGAGCATGCACACATACCCAGAGCAGTGGGCAGCTATGCTACAGTGCCCGGGGAGCAGTTGGGGGTTAGGTGCCTTGCCCATATTAACCTAACCGTATGTCTTTGAACTGTGGAGGAAACCCACGCAGAAATTATTTGATGGGGAGAACATCCAAACTCCACACAGAAAGGCCCCTGTCGGCCACTGAGCTCGAACCCAGAACCTTCTTGCTGTGCTAACCACTACGCCACCATGCCACCTGATGTTGTAGGGATTCATTTAGTGTAGTGGTTCCTTTGCCTTCCAAGTGTGCATAGCCAATTGTGAAGGCACCTGCTGTCCTCAAATCTTCTCCTGTCTCGTCCAGGTCGAAATTCTGGATTGCCACCACCCACTGATGTGTTCTATGTTTGGCATTTTAGGTGTTCTACTCTCTTTCATCTTCTACTCATGGATCTGCAGGGTTTTCATTAGCCGGTGTTTGACCAGTAAAAACTCTGTGTGACCAGCAAATTAAGGTCCTGCTGGACACAGTGTCCAGAAAAAGTATTTACTTAAAGGACATGTAAATTTCCAAGGCAATAAAGTACATATAATATTTTCAGTAAGTAAAGTTCTTTTCTACATGTCCTTTTGTTCAACAATGCATGTCTCTGTAAATGAACATTGGGCAATATCCTGAAGAAAAAAAGTTACTGTTTAAGTGTAGCCATTTAAGTGCACTACCATGTAACCTGCTACTAACCTCTAATTCGTATAGCCACCGCCGTGGAATCGCTGTTTTCTAGCAAATCATACAGTAGCTACAGTGATCGTGTTCAGAAAATGAGACAGGAATTAAAATGGGATTCATGTGGTTTGCTAAATGCGTCCTAATTCCCTTTAATGTGTATTTTAATCTGAGAAAATTAAATAGCTAGCTGAGTCTTAGCTAAATAATGCAAACATCACCAGACACAGGGGTTTGTTTGAAGGACAGAATCTCTAGGTGCTCTTATGGGTGGAACCCAGATATGTTATCCAATTAGAGAATTAAAAAGTCCTATCTCACAGTCATATACACTCTAATCAAATCTGTAATTCCAAAGTACAAATTTCCTCATTCTTACAAAATTCAAGGTGGCTGATACCAAATAGTTTGTCCAGACAATTGCAAAAGAGTCGACCCTTAAAAGTAGGGTAATTTTTTAGAAGCATTCTTTGTTATATTTCTTAAAATTCTCTTGACATCCTGACAACAGCGAATAAAATAAATGCTCTGACAAAAAAAATATCCATCATCTGTAGCAGTCACAGGGCTGTACAAAAGTCCAACAAATCATTTCATTTGGTCCAAGTGAAATGATTAAATGGCTTACCTGCCTGCGCTAACTCTGCCTGGGCACTCATTGCACATGTCCGGAGATTTCCACAAGGCTAGACAGACATATTGCTAAAGCTAGTGAGCTAGCCAACATTAACAATAGCTATGTTTAATGTTTACATCCATCCATTATTCATAACCGCTTATCCTGTGCAGGGTCGTGGGCAAGCCGGAGCCTGTCCCAGCTGACTATGGGTGAGAGGCGGGGTACACCCTGGACAAGTCGCCAGATCCTTGCAGGGCTGATATGTAGAGACAAACAACCATTCACACTCGCACCTAAATTTAGAGCCACCAATTAACCTAACCTGCATGTCTTTGGACTGTGGGGGGGAAACTGGAGCACCCAGAGGAAACCCACACAGACACGGGGACAACATGCAAACTCCGCACAGAAAGGCCCTCGCTGGCCATTGGGCTTGAACCCAGAACCTTCTTGCTGTGAGGCAACAGTGCTAACCACTACACCACCGTGCCGCCATGTTTACATTCATTATGATAATGTTAAGTGATTTTTTACACGTGAATGAAACATTCGATAGTTGTATATGACAACAATGCACAACCTCACCCCCCACCCCCACCACTCCTGATGCTCTCCGGCATGGACTTATCCTCTAGCAGAAATCAGGCAGTGCGCTTTTATGTGTTTTGGAAAAGTGGCTTTGGAGGGAAGCCTGAAAAGATGGGGTGGGATTTTTTTGGTTGGATACTTTCAAAATCTAGCTAACTCTTGCTGGTTTTACCAAAATTCCCCACCTGAACTTTAAGAGTTTCTTCGTAAAAGCAAGAGAGCAGGGATATTTCGTCCCCATGAGGAAAACTGCTTAAAAAAACTGCAGCTTTTATTTTATTTCTTCCTTTTAGCTACTGAGGTTAAAGCTATACGGCCTTTTGATTTCATAAAATCAGTGAAATTTAGTTCCCTCTGAAATGTGGTCATTGTGAAATATGTTTATTTCTGCAATATCTCAAAAAAACAGGCCATTCTGTGGCTGGAGAATTAATTTGAGGGGATTCCCGAGCAAATAATGTGTATGAAATTGCTCGCTTCACGCAGTCAAGCGGACAGAGGAAATCCAGTGTGCGCATGCGCAGGTTTACCTTCTTTTCCTTCTTTAGGGTTTTACGGCAGCTGGCATCCACAGTATTGCATTACTGCCATCTACAGGTTTACCTTTACCCGTGCACGGACAGTTACATCATTCTGTCGCCAAACGAACAGCTGATCACACAGAGGTGCTCACTGACCGCCGATATTTATTAGTTTGGTCTTGTGTTTCCTTTCCTTCGCAACATAACGTCTTTTCTTCTCATTTTCCGTTACTGTAGTCAGTCTTTCACGTTTCATTCGCATGCTAAATTTTCCTCTCCTGTTTCAAATTTGTATCCCACAATGCCTTGCATGATCAGGGAAAGCCCACCATGTGATGCATGACATAGTATCTTGTATTCCGTCAATAGAGGAAAAAGCAGGAAAAAATAGCGGAGAATTTAGGGCCACATGGCCCTAAATTCATTCATTTGTTCTATTTAAAAAAAAAATTATAAAATTGGCAGTCTGTGATTCGAATTCAGTAGCTTGCGGTCCACTAAACAAAATAATTGGGTGTCGGGAAAGTTCTTTTTATGACCTACACTTGAAAAATCTGAATGGCAGTCTACCTTTAAGATTAAGTTTAGGCATAGCATCAGTTTGCTACATTAATAATGATCAAGGTCCACAAGTACTGTGTAAGACAAATGTGTGTGTGTGTGTGTGTGTGTGTGTGTGTGTGTGTGTGTGTGTGTGTGTTGGCAGTTGGACTGTACTGTGCAGACTGGCATCTTGAGGCTGATGATGGGTGACTGGTTTAACTGGGATAGAGGAATGGCCTGCACGTCTCAATTTAGCACCCATTAATCACAGCGGCATTTCCTCACATCAGGCCATCTGTCCGTTAGCCAAGCTAGCGCGTTAGCATAATGAGCTCAGGTGACTGTGAAAAAAAGGGCTGCTCTGTTCTCTTCCAGTGCAGCTGCTGAGTGCTGCTTGAGCTCATTAGTAAGACCATGCGGTCACATTGAGGCACCTACTGAACCAGTGCTACAACTTTCACTATTTTAATCAACATTCTGATGTGTGACGTACAAACAATGCGAAGAAGTGCCACTGAAGTGACCCATATTACAAGGAATGCCAGTCAAGTCTGTTATGACCAGGCGAATGATTTTAAATAATTGCTTTTTCTAGAGAGCCATGTAAAAAATCGAAGGGCACTTGATAGAGTTCATACCTCCGCCAAGCCACATATTAGAACATCCTGGATCCACGTACATATCCGGATTTGCACCTAAATCTAATCAACTGTTCCTTGGCTCATGGCACACCTTTCCTCAAAAGTTCATCAAAATCTGTTTACGACTTTTTGAGTTATGTTGGGGACGGACAGACAGACAAACAGAGGCGAAAATATAACTTCTTCCAACAAAGATGTTGGAGGTAAAGAAAGCTTGTTCATGTTGAAATGTGTTTATCTGATCTATTTTTTTATGTGCATCTTTTTGTTCTTTTTAAAATATTGACCTCAGTGTGTGTGTGCGCGCGCGTGCAAATATGCATTTGAGGGGCCCTGTCATCACAAGCAGGACAGACAGAAATTGAAGTGTGTGTCTGTCAGAAGAAGTGAGAGTGAAGGCTGGTCGGAGGGGGATGGGGGAACGCGTCTACTCGTACAGGTGCTTATAATTTGCAGCGTGTGATTAATCATTGTTGTGTTTGCGGGTGACATCGTGTTTAATAGATCTGTCCATCTTCTCTCTCCCCATCCTGAACCAACAGGCTATGGCACGCTGTATGTCACCAAGAGGTTACTGTGAACACACACGCACACTAACAGGTTTCACATATTCATGTCCTCATCCTATAGCTCGTACATAAACTCACACATCACGTTTATAGAGCTGTAGTATTAGTAGCTGAAGTATACTAATGGCTCTCATTTATACTGTGTGTGTGTGTGTATTTGCTTTGTGTATGGGGCATGCAGGCTGGTCAGTGAAGGCTGTAAATCAGCTGCTCCCTGATGGCACTCTGACAGAAAGGAAGCTAATCTGTCCCTTGTGTGTCATTACAGCTCGCCTCCCAGATCGCCATATATCCTGCTGCTTCCCTCATCTTCTACACACACACATCCCCACTGCTAGAAATGGTAACACACACATGTTGAACATAAAGTGGCTAAGACTGTGTCAAGAGTTCATGGTCCACATCTGTGCCAGGGATGAGATGTAAGACGATTCTCTCTTCTTTTTAAAATCAGCACTGTTTTACACCTTTGCAGTGAATTACTGCATCAAACACCAACTGCGACCCGTCCCAAGAGAATATCCTCTGCTTTTATAGATGCTAGTGTCTTCCTGTAGATTAAGCAGTATTTAGTGGTGTGTGTGTGTGTGTGTGTGTGTGATTATCTATCTATCTATCTCTATATATATATATATATATATATATATATATATACACAGGCGTTTTACTGGGAAATACACCACTTGTATTTTTCATACGAGCTACATCCGGGACATGGAGAACCAAACCTGAGACACAAATCTCTGTCACTCGTGAGGAAATCGATGAATTGTTTTGATAAATCTGGGGACTTTTTGTTTGTGAATGTGTCTACATAATAAAAAGAAAAATCACACATTGGCTTGAAGATATGAAGATTATCTTCTTGTGTTGAAAAACTCGCATTTTTCATACGAAATACATCACGGTGACATATTTAAATAGTATTGGCTGGCGTTGAGTGGTATATCAGATATATTCCATTTAGAATGGACTATATCTTGTATACCACAAAAAAAAAGCCAGCCAATATTATTATTATTATTATTATTACATATACACATTCCTTTCGGGTGTTCAACACATCTTTCTCTTTCAGAATTCTCTCAAAATCTTCTGTATTTAATGAAGCAAACCTGGCGGCCATGTTTGTTTACAAATTGTCACGGTCGCTCACTAGCGCAGAAGTTTTATGTCTCTGACGTGTAACAGCATGTTTTCTTGACAACCATGCAATATTATAAATCATATTCAACGCTGATTCTCCATTGGGTAGAGTGACGTAATACACGTAGGATAAGCGATATGCTAACAATATCGCATGCTATCAAACCAAATAAATGGAATCTGCTAGAAGGGAATAGAACACATTTTTATTCCATCAAAAAAAGTGTCCTGTTTGTATAATAATTCCTGATATTTCAATCCGATGGTGTCACTCCCAATGTTTTCCCACTGACTTGACGTGCATTGTCAAAATGGCAAACCGGTTCAAACAACCGGTTTTTGTGGACGTCTATATAATATAAAGAACATTACACTGTGGTGCACAGATATTAAGTTTATCTTCTCGTGTTGAAAAATATATCAGTCATTTGCTTTGCTCGCTCATGATATATACATTCACCACTCGAAGATAAACTTCATATTTTCGCACAACTGTGTAATATCCTCGATATATTTCAAGTCTCTAGAAATGCCTGTACATTCTTACAATCTATGGCGATTCTCATTCTCACTTCTCACTTAATTTTTGTTGTAACTCCACTATTTCAGGTTGCTGGGTCTATTCAAAATACTCTAGAGGATAATTATGTGTGCGCGCGTGTTCTTAGTTAATCAGCCCTTTTTTCCACAAATAGTCCACCATATTTTTTCAGTCCACTGTTTAAATTTCCACACTGCTAAAATACCACAGCCTTATGAACAATTTCACCCTGACAGTTTTGAATATGTCTTTGGATTTTTTTTTGACAAATTGCTGGATGAAAAATCCCTGGACATAATCGTCTGGTCTGGAGTGTGTCTACCACTAGGATCTAGACCCTACAATTTTGGAGTTATGGTGCTTGTTTTTGTGCGTGATGCTGAATTTCATTAGTGGTTCCATGAAGCACCCACCGTGGCGAAAACCACGGCACAGCTGGCTTCCTCCATCTCGGAGATCTGCTGAGCTCGGCTTGTCATTGTCCTGCCGTGCACTTCCTTGTCCTCTGCCGTCGTCTTTTGTGGAAAGACAAGTCTAGGGCCTGTGCACTGAGTGGCTTTGGTTCGATGGAGTTTGTCTGAACCTGCTCAGTTGCATATCATAAAAATGATCTGATAAAGAATGTGCTGTCTTTGCCAGGATGAGTGTTTTTAAAAACACATTTTTAGAGTTTCACCCGAGCAATAGTTATAAGAGCTTTAGCAGTACAGCCCTTTTAGTAGCTTGTCAGCACCCTTGTAAAGTCTTTGTGTGTGTGGGGGGGGTTAATATCCTGCTGGGGATAAAATGTACCCATAAGGATAGAAATACAGTATGTGACAGCTTTAAACTTGTAGGGACAAAACAATGCAGGTTTTATTTAAAAAAAAAAATTCAGAAAGTTTACTTTTGATTAGTTGGGGTTAGATTTAGGAGTAGCATAGGATCAATAAACTGCACTCATAATTACATCGATGGAAGGTCCTCACAAGGACAGTAAGGGGTGTGTGTGTGTGTGTGTGTGTGTGTGTGTGTGTGTGTGTGTGTTTCTTTCTTTCTTTCTTTCTTTCTTTCTTTGCAGTTGTCTGTGCCAACATGTATGCATACACTTATACACTCTCACACATACAAACACAGGGCAGGGCTACACTACTGATTACATAATTATGGCAACAAACCACCACCGTGTGTAACATAATAACCCTCTCTCATCAGCCTCAAACCATCACCATGCCTGCACAACACTGCTTATGTAATGTTTGGAAAGTGTGTGTGTGTGTGTGTGTGAGAGAGAGAGAGAGAGAGATATGTAAAGAGAGTTCTGTGGAACCCCACAGTTTTGAGGATGTGTGTTTGCCCATTTTTCTGTGAGCCAGGGTGGTGAAACATGTTTCTCTTGTGCTTGGCCAGTGCTAGCTGCATGCGTTTACACTTCAGTAATGGCTTCCTGCTTCAGTCTCTCACGCTAAATCCACACGATTGCCAGCTCTTACATTTTTTTGCCTGAGACTCATGATTTCGAATCCTGTATCACTGGCCCGGCTCACCCGATCACAAGGTTGGCCCACCCACCTGAGGGGAAGAGGGGTGTGTGCGTATGTGTGTGTATATAATGCCCCCCCCCCCAAAAAAAAAAAAATGTTCTTGGTCCATCCTGTTAGTGAGAGCTGGATCCGGCCCTGCTGTATCATGGTCCCCCACTACCAAAGCACAACTCTTCCTAAATCATGAAAATGCTCCAATAAAACTGTTTTTTTTCTTTCTTTTATCATGTCAAGCAGAATGAAAATGCTAACCAAATTCTGCTCTTGATCAGCAGCAGAGAAACATATTACAGCCAGAAAGATGTGTCACTGTTCTTAGATGCGAGAGATAACTAAAAACTTTAATTAAATCAAGATGTGTGTCTCTGCAGTGAAATTTTCGATTTGAGACGTCAAACTCCATTTCAATCCAGGCCACATTGGCATTTTTGGGCGTCCATAAAGTAGAAAACTAATTTTATTTATTTATTTATTTTTATAAGGCCATCTATCCAGTAGATTGCGTAACATTACATCAATAATTTCACCTCTTAAAGCAGATTTTTTTTGTTTTGTTTACAAGAAAAAGAGTTGGCGCATAGCAATTTCTTATATGATGATTTATTTATTTATTAATCATATTAATAAATATGGGTGTTTTTTTTTTTTTTTGCAGTTTACCAAATCTTGAAAATGTACAGTATTTTAGAGGAAAAAATGTGTATTTTAACATTACTGATAATAATAATTTATTATTATTATTATTATTATTATTATTTATAGAGCTGGAGATGCATTTCTGGATTTGGTATCAGTCATTAAAATATGCGAATGCTATCCTAGTTTGTGGTGCGCTGATATGAACTGGTGTCCCATCCAGGGTCCAAGCTCACTATCAAGTCTCACCTTGTTTTACAAAGTCTGTAGTCAGTAAGGAACAGTAGTGAGATGGACTACATGCCCAAACATTTGTGGATACCTGACCATCAAACCCAAGCTGTTTTCACAAAGTTGGTAGCATACACTTTGCATGCTGTAGTATTACAGTTTCCCTTCACTGGAACTAAGAGGTCCAACCCCCTTATAGCATGACCATGCCCCTGTACATAAACTGAGGTCCATAAAGACATGGTGTGCCAAAGATGGAGCTGAACTCGAGTGGCCTGCACAGATTCCTGATCTCAACCCCACTGAACCTCCCAAGCCTCCTTACTCAACATTAGTGCACAACTTCACTGACACTCTTATGGCTGAATGAGCAAATCCCCACAGCTATACTCAGCAAGTGGTGGTTATCAATAAACCTATACCTATTGACTGAGTCATTTCTGTATGCATGTGCGTGTGTGCACACCTGCTATGCCTGTATTTGACTTTTTTGTTGGTCTCCACAGAAAGGGAGATTTTATCATTCTCTGTAGATGCGTGCTGTTCCTTTCTGTTGTACTCATCTGCATATGCACCTGGCAGGCAGACAGCTGAACTCAGCCCTGCTTTCTTTTCCTCTGCCATAACTGACTCTCACATTATCCTCTCAGTCTACTGGCCCCATACTGTAAGTATGCACTCAGTGTCTGACTATAAATTCTCAGTATATATGGATGTGACTGTCAAAATGAGTCTCCTCTACCCTGTTCTCCTCCACCAGGGCCTCTGGCCAGTCCACATCTAGGGGCCCTGCTCCCGCACTTGTCCAAAGAGACATGGGGTGTTAACAAGTAATTAAAGAATTTACTGCCCCACTAAAGGTCTATTATTGCTGTTCCTGGCCCATAATTGGGTTCATTATCAGCTTTTATGGACTATAGGTGAACGTTTCAGAAACACTGGACACACTCTGTCCTGGCCATGCGCTGCCTTTGTCCTGACCATACCGAAGTTTTGGCTTTGCACGAGGTCAAACATTTGATGTACCTATAGTTTATATAGCTACCTTTATGTTATTCTCTGTGCATGACAGGAGAAAATATGCATTATTGTAAAACATAAATAGCCTTACGACAGTCGTACGTCGAAACATGTCAGGTAAACAAACCTAAAAACTAGATGTCTGATAAAAAAGAAAAAACTAACTATAAATAGCCTTTCTTGAAGAATACAAAAATGAGAAGCAATATTTGTCTTGGGCTTCTTTTGCCGAGGGGGAAGAATGCTGTAACATGGTGGTCATTTTTCTTGCACTGTCTCTCATTATAAACCCTTATTCCAAATGCAAAGGGGTGAATGTCATGGTATCGGTTTGTCAGTACTTTGTACATGTTGGTTTAATTAATTTGTATTGCTGTGTGTGTGTGTGTGTGTGTGTGAGAGAGAGAGAGAGAGAGAGAGACTGCCTCGCTTGCTCTCCTTTTTCAATCCATCTCTCTCAGCACTGTCCACTAGGTGACAGTAATAACACAGCTCATCCTCTTGAATGATTTGTTGTGAGCACACACACACACATACTGAGAAGCTGGAGGCATCATGTAATACACAGTAGGAGTATGCAATTTAAACACAAACCGGTCTCCCATACATAGCATACAGTCAAGCCAGAAAGTCTGCACACCTCTTTCACATTCTCCATGTTTTATTACGTTACAGACTTATTTTACAGTAGATTGAGTTCTTTTTTTGTCACAAAATTCTACACAAAATAGCCCATAATGACAAAGTGAAAGCAGGATTTTAGAAAATATGCAATTTTATTTTACTGACAAAAATAGATTATTTAGTGGTTACATACCTGTACATATCCTTAGCCTAATGCTTGGTAGATGCACCTTTGGCAGCAATTACAGCTTCAAGGCGTCTTAGGAAAGAAACTACGAGCTTGGCACACTTGTTTCTGGACATTTTTGCCCATTCTTCTTGGCATATCCTTGCAAGCTCTGTCAGGTTGGATGGGAAGCATCGGTACACAGCCATTTTCAGCTCCTTCCACAGATGTTCAACTGGATTCAGGTCTGGGCTCTGGCTGGGCCACTCAAGGACATTCATAGACTTTCTCCGAAGCCACTCCTTTGTTCTCTTGGCTGTGTGCTTCAGGTCGTTATGTTGGAAGGTAAACCTTCGCCCCAGTCTGAGGTCCAGAGCGCTCTGGAGCAGGTTTTCTTTAAAGATCTTGGTGTACTTAGCTGCATTCATCTTTCCCTTGATCAGGACTAGTCGCCCCATTCCTGCTGCTGAGAAATATCCCCACATCATGATGCTGCCACCGCCATGTTTCACTGTAGGGATGGCATTAGCCAGGTGATGAGCAGTGCCTGGTTTCCTCCAGACGTGACGCTTGGTATTCAGGCCAAAAAGTTCAATTTTGGTTTCATCAGACCAGAGAATGTTGTTTCTCATGGCTTGAGAGTCCTCTAGGTGCCTTTTGGCAAACTCCAAGCAGGCTGTCATGTGCCTTTTACTAAGGAGTGGCTTCCGTCTGGCCACTCGACCATAAAGGCTTGGTTTGTGGAGTACTGCCTGGATGGTTGATCTTCTGAAAGGTTCTCCCAGCTACACAAGGATACACTGGAGCTCTGTCAGAGTGACCCTCAGGTTCCTGTTCACCTCCCTGGCCAAGGCCCGTCTTCCCCGCTCACTCGGTTTGGCTGGGCGGCCAGGTCTAGGAAGATTCTTGGTAGTTCCAAACTTCTTTCATTTACGAATGATGGTGACCACTGTGCTCTTTGGGACCTGTAAAGCTGCAGCAATTTTTCTGCACCCTTCTCCAGATCTATGCTTTGCCACAATCCTGTTTCTGAAGTCTGCAGATAATTACTTTGACCCCATGGCTTGGAGTTTGCTTTGACATGCACTGTCAACTGTGGGCCCTTATATAGGCAGGTGTTGGCAATCCCCAATCATGTTCAGTCAATTGAATTTGCCATAGGTGGTCTCCAATTAAGTTTTAGAAACATCTCAAGCAGTATCCGTGGAAACAAAATGCACCTCAGCTCACTTTTGGGTGTCATATCAAAGGGTGTGCACACTTGTGTACATATGATATTTTACATTTTAATTTTTAATAAATTAGCACAAATATCTAAAAACCTGCTTTCGCTTTATTATGGGCTATTTTGTGTAGAATTTTGTGACAAAAAAAATCAACTCAATCTATTGTAGAATAAGTCTGTAAGGTAATAAAACATGGAGAAAGTGAAAGGGGTGTGCAGACTTTCCAGCTTGACTGTACATATCAATTCTGTCACTGTAACTTGATGCTGATATAGCTGACAAATATTAGATACGTATAACAATGATCAGGTTTCAAAATCAAAACAAAAGTAGCTCTGTGACACCAAAAAGACAGCACTGTGTTGTCCTGGGTGTTTTCTGTGGAAATAGGCATGTAAATTTGAGTGGTGATGATGCACATCCATGACTGTAGCATCAGAAACAGCTATTGTGGGCTGCTTTACACTACCCTGAAGTGGGCTTTGAGGTTCTTTCAGTAAAGGTGAAACAACAGAACCGGTTCAGCCATGAAGCTAGGCAGAGATCCTAAAAAGAGAACTTGCATATTTATATTTCTCTCCATATGTCTGTCCTAGCAACAACAGCAAAAATACCTTTGTATAACATACAGAGACAGAAAATGCATGAGTTGGATTAATATAATCATTTAGTTTGTAGTCGTAACAGACTATCCAAATGTTATGTTAAGTAAATAAAGCATATTCCTAACATTTTTAGGTTCATGGGCTAAAAAAAACCCGCAATCATGACATTTTCCCTCCCTGTTCCAGTACGGTTTTATTATTAATGCTTTATGAAAGATGAGAGCATTTTAAAGAACTCGCCCTGTTCACCTGTACTTGAAGGACGACCTCCACCCCACCCCCAGACACACACAACTCTAAAGACCCAACTCATGTATTTAGCCAAATCTTCCATGAAGGGAGTGACGCTGCCCACTGCAGCAGGTGCTAAGACTTCATTTGGTTAGAAGTTTTCCAAAGAATGAATGAGGATTCTGTAGAGACAGGGCAGATCTGTGTCAATATCAGTTACACCAGGATTTGCATTTTATAATCCTCACCCTTTCTGCTGTCTCACTCATCCGCTTCTGTGTGGTTGGCCCTGCCAATGCATTTGCATCCTGTGTCAAGAATCATCTGCTCAGGGTCATACATTTAATCATGGCCATGAACTGTGCTGACCATCGGTTTTGCTTTCTGTTGTAGTTGCACTTAGAATAAAAGTTTCCTATTCTTGCTTTATTCATCACTATTATGAAAATTGGTGAAAAGTTGCTTGGTAACGCAAACCAGTGTTTGGTGCTGAGATTCATGTTAAAGTTCTAGCCGTGTCATGGACAGGTCCATCACAAAAGATGCCAGCTCGGGTTGTTCTTTACCAGTTCTCATTCTTTGCTTATATATAGTGATAATAGGAGTTATTTGCTTTTCTCTGCTCTGCTGGAAAGAACTCAACAAAAGTGAAAATTTTTCTCCAGAAAAATTTTAATCCCTTAAAGGTTCTGCATAGAATGTTTACCTGTCAGAAAGGGTTCCAAAAAGAGCCTTATTTGAAGCTAAGAACCCTTAATTATGCAATGAACCCATGATGAATGATTTTCTGAAGTGTACATTAATCATCAAGAATCTTTAATTGTCTACCAAACAGAAATTGTTTTAAAATGTTTTTCTGTCAAAACTGGTGGCACGGTGGTGTAGTGGTTAGCACCATCGCCTCACAGCAAGAAGGTTCTGAGTTCGAGCCCAGTGGCCAACGGGGCCTTTCTGTGTGGAGTTTGCATGTTCTCCCAGTGTCTGTGTGGGTTTCCTCTGGGTACTCCGGTTTCGTCCGCAGTCCAATGACATGCAGGTTAGGCTAACTGGTCACTCTAAATTGACTGTGCATGTGAATGGTTGGCTGTCTTTATGTGTCAGCCCTGTGATGATCTGGTGACTTGTCCAGGGTGTATCCTGCCTCTCTCCCATAGTCAGCTGGGATAGGATCCAGCTTGCCTGCGATGCTGCGCAGGATAAGCAGTGACGGATAATAGATGGACGGATGTTTTTCTGTCAACTGTATTTTGGCACTGCTTTTATTGACATTCTAGTTGAAGCTAGGTAGATCTAGTAGATGGTGTTTTACTAATAAATATTTGATTTGATTGTGTGATGTCAAAAGAAGTCTGGCATTGTTTAATTATAATTAAAAAAAAATTAAGTTGCATGTCTTGTCACTTGCCCCGTCCTATCATACATCTCCACATGCAAATATGTTGAGTTTGTTCTCTGCTTTCACTTGGACTAGGCCTTGGTCAAATATGTATTTTAGGAATTAGAGTAACAAGTCCTGTAATAACTGGCTGACATTTTCAAGACTTCTCCACCCAGTCTTAGGAGAGCAAATTAAGATTTTGAGACCTTGTATAACTTCTAGTGCCAAATTCTATTAAATTCCAGACTTCGTGTTCTATAGAGATCTGTAATTGTCTCATAGACGTCTCATGTACTTCTGACATGCTTCTGATTTTTAGTAACAGAGATCACTCTTTACCTAGCTCCTTTTTTTTTTTGTACATTTTGGGATTTTTTTTTTGGGGGGGAGAGGCTTGGCAGTGGAACAACCTAATGCATATGCCATTCTCAACACTTCTCATGGCTATTCAGATTTGCATTGTTGCACAGGATGACAAATGGGACATTGCCTACTTGTTTAGCATTCCTACACTGATGTGTTTTGAGAAGTAGTATTCAAAAAAGTGTGCATAGAGATGTTAGTGATGATGAGGGTTTGCACAACGAGCTACTGGTTTAGCCAGGAATCCAGCCAAATTTCTGGGTTGGAATGGCAGACACCCAAATTGCACACTTTATCTCTCACAGAAAACATCCACAGATAATTTTAAAGCAAGTATTCACTGAAAAGTATGTGAACCTGTAAGGGAAGTGTATAATTGTACTGAAATTGTAAAATGAAAATTGTAAAAAGCTATTGAATATTTTAGTTATCAACTGCATATTTGTAAGGCATGTAGAGAAAAGTGTAACGAGTAGCTTACCAGGCTATTCACTGTATGTCTCAGGTCTGCTATCCAGAAACAATTTACCGCCGTCCTAATCACAAACATATATAAATGTCAAGAGCGTTTCTTTTCTTTCTTAAACCATAAGGCCATAGGCTTGATTTGGAGGAGCTTCAATGACTAAGACCTAAGGGGTTGGATGACTCATTGTGGTTGTACTTTTCTAGTAACACCAATAATTGTGGCAGTTCCCTAACCTATAACCGCAAAAGCATGTGTACTTTCATTGTCATCAAAATGGTCAACAACTTATTCCTCCCTAGCCCTGCTTACATCTTTAACCTTTTCTCCTTGGTCTTGGTGGAAATTTACATCAATCTCTATCCCATTATGATTGATGACACCTGTATGCATTGTGCAATATCTGACTGTCTTTATACTATTTTCCTTTTTCACTAAGGCGTGGGAGTGAGATCTTGGTATTTGCCCAAGCCAACGCTAACTGCTGATAGCAATCTCATTGTGGTGATGTATGATCATCTCGCAGAGAAATTATCACAAAACACTGCCTGCTGTTTTGACAGTTTCCCCCCCAGTCCTTTGTCCAAACACATATATTGTGCTCCTAGGTATGTTGGAATACAGTAGTTGGTCTTGCAGGTATTATATGAAATGATTTTAGCACTCTCTCGTAGCACTCTGTGGGAGAATGTTACTAGTCTGTCCCAAGTGAATTTCCATGTGTTCTTCATTGTGCTACATTCAGGCAACGCCGAATCCTTGTGAAAAGCTTTATGTAGTAGAAAACAGATATAAAAAAGGCACATTTAACCAAGAGTCTTTTCAAATGAGACGTTTATTCTTTTCTTTGTTTTCATTTGGTGCAATATTTTAAACACCCTATATTCAATATAGGGTGCATTAAACCACCTTGAATGTGTTTGGCTATACAGAGTAAGTAAATGTGCACTGACAGTTCTAACTCTTCATTTGAATTTGTGATGGTGATTTATGTTTGTGTTATTGCATGAACAGGGCGTGTGCATGTTGGTGTATGTGCCTACACAGGGTCAGCACATGCCTTTATGCTGCTGCATGTGAAACGCAATTGTGCTTGCTGCACTAAAGTTGCGACAAATCTACCAATAAGCAACAATACCTTCATATCTACAAAATATTGTTGTGTTAGTTTAGTCATACCTTGGTGACTTCTTCAGTAGGGTATAAAATAGTCATTGCATTTCAACAAGTCTTCCAGTGTGCAAAGAAAACACTGAACACGCCTCGTTATAATCTCTCCACTAGCCGGTTCCAAACACTAGGTATAAGCCAGATAAAAGCCCATTTTAGCTCCTAAAGAGGTTTTTCTCAGAGTGCATTTCCTTTTCTGATTTATGTCACCATATACAGTTAGGTCCATGTATATTTGGACACTGACACAAATTTTGTTTTTTTTACCTGTTTACTGAAACATATTAAAGTTATAGTTATATAATGGACATGGACATAAATCAAAATCAAATCAAGTTTATTTGTATAGCGCTTTTAACAATAAACATTGTCGCAAAGCAGCTTTACAGAATTTGAACGACTTAAAACATGAGCTAATTTTATCCCTAATCTATCCCCAATGAGCAAGCCTGTGGCGATGGTGGCAAGGAAAAACTCCCTCAGATGACATGAGGAAGAAACCTCAAGAGGAACCAGACTCAGAAGGGAACCCATCCTCATTTGGGCAACAACAGACAGCCTGACTATAATATTAACAGTTTTAACAGGTATAACCCTCAACTGTCCACATGGGGCCGTCCTTCACAGGAGCGGTGTGATAAAACTCCGACCAGACACGGCACCAGGATGGATCAAGCAGGTCCGAGGGGCAGAAGAGGCCAGCATCTCAATCCCAGGATCAACATGTAACTCAGAGGGACAGATGGGGGGGAAGAGAGAGAGAAAGAAAACACGTTGTTAGGTATGCCCTAAAAATGACAAGTATTAAATCTGTGTGGTAGGCTCGCAGAGACGAGAGTCTTTACATCAGGCATAACACACAACAATGGCATGTTAATATGGTAAAAAATATCATGACCTGCTCTGGCTGGATGCTTGATTGGGTGATGGGAGCCCACTCCTCAGCAATGATGAGATGCAGATGGGATCCTTAGGGCTGGCCAAGACAATTCAGTTACATTTCACCGGGTCTGGGACATGCGACAGAATGTCTGACATAAAGTCCAGACTTTCAGCTTTCATTTGAGGGTATCCACATTAAAATTGGATGAAGGGTTTAGGAGTTTCAGCTCCTTAACATGTGCAACCCTGTTTTTAAAGGGACCAAAAGTAATTGGACAATTGACTCAAAGGCTATTTCATGGGCAGGTGTGGGCAATTCCTTCGTTATGCCATTCTCAATTAAGCAGATAAAAGGCCTGGAGTTGATTTGAGGTGTGGTGCTTGCATTTGGAAGATTTTGCTGTGAAGAAAACATGCGGTCAAAGGAGCTCTCCATGCAGGTGAAACAAGCCATCCTTAAGCTGCGAAAACAGGAAAAAACCCATCCGAGAAATTGCTACAATATTAGGAGTGGCAAAATCTACAGTTTGGTACATCCTGAGAAAGAAAGAAAGCACTGGTGAACTCATCAATGCAAAAAGACCTGGACGCCCACAGAAGACAACAGTGGTGGATGATCGCAGAATAATTTCCATGGTAAAGAGAAACCCCTTCACAACAGCCAACCAAGTGAACAACACTCTCCAGGAGGTAGGCGTATCAATATCCAAATCTACCATTAAGAAAAGACTGTATGAAAATAAATACAGAGGGTTCACTGCACGGTGCAAGCCACTCATAAGCCTCAAGAATAAAAAGGCTAGATTGGACTTTGCTAAAAAACATCTAAAAAAGCCAGCACAGTTCTGAAAGAACATTCTTTGGACAGATGAAACCAAGATCAACCTCTACCAGAATGATGGAAAGAAAAAAGTATGGCAACGGCGTGGTACAGCTCATGATCCAAAGCATACCACATCATCTGTAAAACACGGCAGAGGCAGTGTGATGGCTTGGGCATGCATGGCTGCCAGTGGCACTGGGTCACTAGTGCTTATTGATGATGTGACACAGGACAGAAGCAGCCGGATGAATTCTGAGGTATTCAGAGACGTACTGTGTGCTCAAATCCAGCCAAACCGATTGGTCGGCGTTTCATAATACAGATGGACAATGACCCAAAACATAAAGCCAAAGCAACCCAGGAGTTTATTAAAGCAAAGAAGTGGAATATTCTTGAATGGCCAAGTCAGTCATCTGATCTCAGCCCAGTTGAGCATGCATTTCACTTGTTAAAGACTAAACTTCAGACAGAAAGGCCCACAAACAAACAGCAACTGAAAACCGCTGCAGTAAAGACCTGGCAGAGCATTAAAAAGGAGGAAACACAGCGTCTAGTGATGTCCATGAGTTCAAGACTTCAGGCAGTCATTGCCAACAAAGGGTTTTCAACCAAGTATTAGAAATGAACATTTTATTTACAGTTATTTAATTTGTCCAATTACTTTTGAGCCCCTGAAATGAAGGGATTGTGTTTAAAAAATGCTTTAGTTCCTCACATTTTTATGCAATCATTTTGTTCAACCCACTGAATTAAAGCTGAAAGTCTGAACTTCAACTGCATCTGAATTGTTTTGTTCAAAATTCATTGTGGTAATGTACAGAACCAAAATTAGAAAAATGTTGTCTCTGTCCAAATATTTATGGACCTAACTGTACATACTATGACACAGACGGGGAATTTTTGTACATACCCATATAGGCAGCTCACTTAAACATGAACTATGTGCAGGTCAGTTTGTGCTTCTTTGAAAAATTGTTTTACTGTTGATCATAACTAGCCCACATAGGTTGGCCGACTTGACAAGACCCATTTCATAGCCATTTGGTGTGCTCGTATCGTGTGTTTTCATAGCGAGTTTGCAAAAATAGCATTTTATATATACATTTTTAAAATATTTGTTGATACTTGCTCAAGTACTGCTCCATACATCAGCTATGTGGACTTGCTGGATATGTGTTGACTATAGTAGCTGCATATGACTGGAACCCTCAATGCTATTATGGTTCAGAGACAAAAGGTAACACCAAATCATTGTACCCAATAATATTTTATCCAGTGGTGCAGAACTAATCTGGAAACAGCAACTAGATGACAGGCCAGAAACTGCAATCCATGACTACTCAACGTATTCAACAAAGGAGAAGCTATGAAGAACTGGAGAGGAGTTATATGTTCTACTGTATTCCTCACTTAAATGGGACAGTGCAAGTTCTTTTCTCTAGGCAGTAAATTTTAGTTGTGTTCTACGAAGTGTCTAGAGAATTGCTACTAAACACAGTGATGACAGCCCAAGAAATCTCTTGATGCAACAGTGAGTTTTGTTATTGTGTTTAAAAAGGAAGTGTGGTGAGTAACATTGTAAGCTCTGTTTACGATGGACATGATCTACGCATGGTTAGCTTCCAAATATACTGAAATTCGAACTGTGAGTAGTTCCAGGAGGATGTACAAACATCATGTAGGTTCTGTGTAACAGGTTCATATTGTTGATTAAGCCAAAGGAAATTAGAAAGATTTTTTTTCAATTATTTTTTGTATGTATTACAATCTGTGGATATAATTTTAATATTTTGCTTATTCATCTGCCAACTAGTTCTCAAATTTTAGCTAACAACAGTTTAAGCTGCTCCCTCCTCGACCAAAACATGTCACTCTTATGACTTATCCATGCTTATGCAGGGTTATTGATGTCCCCGGCCCCAGTGAATTGCAACACAGCTTCTACTCACTCCTAGCAATTTATTCGTTCTTGTAGTGATCATGTGGAGGAAATGTCTCAGTACCTCTTTTGGTCTATCTGTCTCCCCCACCTCTTTTCTGTACCCTTAAATCTATCCATATGGAGCACACTAAAAGTGGCCATGGTTTATCCCTGGTTCTTTTCACCTTGTTTGTGCGTTTCCCTTTTTCTGTAAGAGACGATAACTCTTGTCTCGGTGCTTAAGTGGGGAGATTTTCCCCTAAGATGGAGTTCATTAGAGTCAAATGAGTGACAGGCTCTCGTGGCCTCGTGCTGGTTCTTACCTTTGATCTGCCGCCCGTGTTAGGCCCTATGATACAGGGCTGAACGGCTCCTACGGCACATTTACATGCTCATGTGCTTGCTCACTGAGCTACTCACTGTCCAAATTGGGATATATATATTAAAGTATAGGTTATATTAAACTAGGCCATATATTTATAGTGTGTGTTCAATGGAATGACATTAGCGACAACGGAAACAGCTTCTGGGTTCGTGAGCCTCTGTTAGCTGAGTGATGTGTTACCTTTTAAGTGTTTATACTGTATTAGGGCCAGTAAGTGACTTGCTAAGTGACCTATTGCAGTAATGTTTTTGTTGTTGTTGTCATACCTCTTTTGCTTCATGTCTTTTTATTGATTCAGTAAGGGCCTGATCATCCAGCAATGCTGAAGGTTTTCCCAGGCTTCAGCTCCTTCATTTCTCTTCACTCCTCCTCTGGACGAATGAGAGCCATTAATGGACCACCATAATTATTCCCCTGTTCCACCATGATTAATTAATGATAATCCTTTCTGTATTGCTGTCCACTGGGACACAAAATGGACCTGACTCAGCCGCTGGCAGAAGTTTTTATATGCAAAAGGACTGGAATTAGCTACTTCACTTTATGTCGCTTTTGCTTGAGAACATTCTAAACATGCTGAAATCTTTTTTTTGTGTTACTCATTAGCGGGTTTATTCTAAACTGCATTTGACACTTCTGTATAATACTTCTGACAATATGCTAATATTAGCCCAAGATTAAGAAACAACAGTGAACTGTTATTTCACTCTGGTATTTCTCCTGATAATTACCTTCCTGGAAAACCCCTAAGGAGACAGTGTCTTGTTTATGGACAATATATTTAATAGAGCAAATTAGAATGAGGGCCGTATTGCTGAACAGCTGTGTACACATGGTGAAATCTGTGAGAGAAGCCATTAAAGTCAATAGCGGTATGGCAATGAGAATCCAAGTTTAGAGGCTAAACTGAGAAAGAATCCCTGTGTTCCATAATCTCTTTGAGACTCATAACCTTTTAACTCGAGGGATCTCACTTATCTTCCTCCACTGTTTAAACAGTCATACCTTTGATTATGGTGCTGCTGCTAGTTAGCCTAGCTGTGAGCATCTTTCAAGCAATTTTTATTTTATTTTATTTTTATTTTTTTTACAATTCCTCACTGTCATGAAATGTTTGCTGCAAAACAAGCATTGAAACTGGCTCTTGCCTATTTACATAGCAAGAAGCTAACCCAGATAGAGTTTCAACCATTGTTGCGTTTTCATTCAGGGGAACTTAATCTGTCTGGTAGCTGCTGTAAACACAGAGCTAAGAGTAACCTTTCACAGTGTGAAATCAGCATTATTTACCATGTTAAACTGCCCAGCTTCTGTCCTGTCACCGCTTGATGCTCGGAATGCTAATATGGCATAACTCATTCAGAGATTACTATACCTGAACAGAAATACAGTGAATTGGACTGTGACAAATTTCTTGTTTTATATCTGTACGTCAACAATGTTTGTAACAATATTTACAATATCATACAAGCTTATACATGATAATACAAAGTACAAGATTAAAGCACGTCTGCTTTTTAAGAGTAGTTTTTATCTGTGCAGCATATATGAATCTCAGCTTTTATTATACATTGTCCCCGCCTCCATTTTATGAAGGCAGTAACCCTAGGGCTTTGACATCTATACCTGAATCCTGTAGAGTGGTGTTCAGCAGTTTTTTAACCACCAGTATCTTTTTTTTTTTTTTTTTTAACAGTCCTTTCATATTTGTACTACAGTGATGATGGTGAAGCCTCCAGAGGATAATTTTCTTTTATATAATTTTACAGGGCGGCACAGTGGCGTAGTGGTTACCACTGTCGCCTCACAGCAAGAAGGTTCTGGGTTCGAGCCCAGTGGCTGACGGGGGCCTTTCTGTGTGGAGTTTGCATGTTCTGCCCATGTCTGTGTGGGTTTCTTCCGGGTGCTCCGATTTCCCCCACAGTCCAAAGACATGCAGGTTAGGTTATTGGTGGCTCTAAATTGACCGTGAGTGTGAATAGTTGTTTGTCTTAGAGGTCTGCGCGGGTCGGATTTTTCAGTCCCGCTCCCGCCCGCGCCCGCATTGTGCAGTCCCGCTCCCGCCCGCAAAGAATTATGATTTTCAGTCCCGCTCCCGCCCGCAAATCCCGCATGATGCAGACGTTCGCGTTATTTCTCAGGAAAGTTCTTGTCTTGACACAGCGTGATGGTGCCCCGCCCCCTACTTTGAGTGGATTTGAGCATAAATATCTACAGCTCACGTTTGTTATTGTTTACCTTATTTTCTGAATTCAGCATGTAGTATCTCTAATAATAATAATTAGTGCTGTCAAACGAAATCGCAAATCATACATTTTTATTACATGAGAAACCATTATAATTTTCTGATCAGCATAATAAAGTGAATGGGCTTGCTTTGTACCAATGGGTTGTTGTGTTTTTGTTTTGTTTTTTTTTAATTGCAAAGCAGAGCTAGTAAAAGAAATGAATCAATTTACTGCTTGAGTTAGTCTACAACTTTAGTCAGAGAGACATGTTACACAGTGACGGTAGGCTTGACTCAATGATATCCCAGAAATCCTTCCTGTAATATGCAAATTTGGCCGCCTCTGATTGGACAGCCAAATTTGCATATTACAGGAAGGATTTCTGGGATATCATTGAGTCAAGCGTACCGTCACTGTGTAACCTGTCTCTCAGATTAAAGTTGTAGACTAACGCAACAAGTAAATAAATTCTTTCATGGTTTTCTTGCTGGCTGGGTGTGAACTGCGAGTCATTAGAATGATCAAAGAATTTCCTCTTAGGGTGATCAATGGCAAGTTTAAGATGCCATTTCTCACTCAATCTAACTTCCTTTGCAAATTTAGGTATCTTAAAAAGTTATGTATGATAGACATAAATTTATAATTTATACATTTTATTTCAAGCACGTTTTTAGTTAGCGGGACTGCAGCTTATCACCGCTCCCACCCGCGCCGCATATGTGCACTTCCGCCCGCGCCCGCAAAGAGTTTTCAAAATTTGTCCCGCGCCGCACTGCTTTGCGGCGAGTCCCGCGGGACTCCCGCGGGAGTGCAGGGCTCTAGTTTGTCTCTATGTGTCAGCCCTGCTGTGATGATCTGGAGATTTGTCCAGGGTGTACCCCGCCTCTCGCCCATAGTCAGCTGGGATAGGCTCCAGCTTACCTGCAACCCTGCATAGGATAAGCGGTTACGGATAATGGGATGGATGGATAATTTTACATAATTTTTTTAAATACTAAGAAAACCTCTTTAGACACTTCTCAGAGGTGTGAGAAAATTTTGAAGAACTTCTACTTTGGTCCAGTTTATTGCAGCTGTCTCTAACTGTTTCTAATGCAGAAAGGCGTTAAATATAAATGGTACAGAAAGTAACTCCTAGGAGGCTGAGTATCTTTCTTCAGATCATTATTACATTGGAGATTTTTACTCAGCATTGTGAAAAGCAAGCAGAGATGCAAGCAAATATCACCAGGCTTCAAAACCAACTACAAAGCATGTAATAATAAGCCGGTCTTGACAAAAGTAACTAGAGTGCATACTCAACATTTGGATTGCAATACATTTTTAAAGGTTAATGCCTAGAGCAAAATTCAACAAGTTAACTTAGCTCAGCTTCACTTCCCTTGAGGCCAGTGCAGCTTGCCACCTGCATCTGTTTAGTGTGGATAATGGATAGAATTACAGTTTTCTTTAGAATATTTTCCATTGGACATCCCAATAATTCAATACTCCTCCATTCTGAAGTGTGAACAGAACACGAAATGCATTATTAATCATTTTTGTATTCAAAATTTCCTTTTGTGAAGTTGTACAAAGTTTTAATAATAATGTTGAAAGATAACATCTTCAGCATTTACCTGTTTGTTTTTGTCACACAGGCTAAGCTGCACTCTGCAGATGTTCTTTGAACTGTTTGCTAGTAGAAAAAAAATCTATTTCAGTATTCTGATAAACCTTGCCTCATAAGCTACTATTTAGATTAGATTAGATTAGATAAAACTTTATTGATCCCTTTGGGTGAGTTCCCTCAGGGAAATTAAGATTTCAGCAGCATCATTACAGATAAACAGAGAAAAGAAATAGAGAAAACTTCTAGATAAATTAAAATAAATTAAGTATTTACATATACAAATATAAAAGAATAAGATATGGGGAAGAGAGGGAGGGGGAAAGGGGGGGAAGTGGGGTTAGGGTAAGTGTGTGGGGGGGGAAGCAGGAAAGATATTGCACTTTATATTGCACATTGTCCGGTATTGCTTATTGTTAGGCTAGGCTACTGCTCCTTCCCGTCCTCTGTCCTCCTGTTACCCCTCCTCCCCCCCAGAGAGGAGTTGTACAGTCTGATGGCGTGAGGGACAAAGGAGTTTTTGAGTCTGTCTGTCCTGCATTTGGGAATGAGCATTCTGTCACTGAACATGCTCCTCTGGTTGCTGATGACGGTGTGCAGAGGGTGACTGGCGTCGTCCACTACTAGTTCTTCGTCTAGTCTTTGTATTGTAACACTAAGGAGTGCTTTCCACTTGAGGATTCCAAATGATATGTATTATGATAAAGTAAGGCTGGGTATTGCATTGATAATAGCAAAAAGAACACAAAAGTCCTACAAATGAAGCTAAATTGTTGTAAGGCTGCACGATATAATACAATTGTCAATGAACATGATGCTTGCTAATGTGATGCTGGAATATCCTTTTAATTTGACTATGTATGAAGGAAAAAGGAAACCTTTTTTCCCCCAATGTCCCCTGGAAAAAGCATCGTAGAAGAATTTTTTAAATTATTGATTGTGGAAGTGTATTTAAACCTGTTCACCTCTTATAGTGTGTTCAGCATTCAGCTCTCAAGTTTAAAATCAATGAAAAATACTCATCTTTCTGGTTATATAGAAAAGTGGGATACCCTCTAAGGCTAAGAAATACCTTCACTAGTACCTGTTTATAGATAATTATTTTTATTCCATCCACATTCACTGGATATGAGCAATCATGCGCTCTGATTGGCTACTACTAGGCTATCCGCTCATATACTGTGAGTAGAGAAAAACAAAATGACAGAGCATGTTGCTGAACCAACCAAGGACGAAACGAAAACTCAAAAACAAAACGCCAAAACATGCAAAACCCCCCCAAAAAACAATAAATATGGAATGAAAGTATTTGATGGTAAAAATGTAGCTTTCTTATTTTTCAAGAATTATTATTATAGCATTTTTCACAAATTGCTCCTGTCATTTGCCAGTTTGTTTACATTCGAAGCGAAAATGATTTTGTTTGATGTTTTGTATAAAGTTTTTATTTATGGAATTTGCAAAAAATAAAAATGCTCTGTTTCTCAAAATCCAGTGAATGTGGATAGAATAAAACAGTTATTCCACTCATTCTCGTAGTATATGGCTGATAGCCATACATGCCTCTACACGCCTCATCGGCTATCAGCTCATGTATGACTCAATTTCGTGGAATAACTGTTAAATATCTATGGATGGATATAAAAGCTGCTATACTCCACTTTAGGCTAACTGGATTGACATTTTCAAGTGTATTGCACTGGAGTACTGAGATAACGCCTCAAAAATGTTACTGTCCCGTTCTTTGTGAACTGCACTGTATTTGTATGAATTGCCAATTAGAGGAGCAATTAACTTGATTGCATTGACTATAAATCATCAATGTTGGACTGGAGAAAAAAAAATGCATGATCATAATGGTTTGTGAACCAAGCAAGCAACCATTCCAGGCCATTTGCCACAGCTCTGTATGGGACTGATTTTTGTCAATGGCCTTAACACATGGTTGCCCAGTGAAGCAGAGTGGTAACAGGACAAAAACACAATCTAAGTGATGAAGGCAGTGGCCTGGCCAAGTAGTTCCTGTCAGATGTGTGGTTGAGGAACTAGTGCAGAGGCATTTTGAGGGAATCCCCTCTGTATAATCATAGCAAGGGAACACACACATACTCAACACATGGACATATGGTTTACAGAATTCTGACTCTGTGTTTATAAATGTATGGATCTTGGTTTTTCTTAATTTTATGTGGTTAAATATTTGCAGATTAAAGTTTTCCACATCAGAACATTTATTTTTCGTGGCATGCAGTTTCTACTGAGGTTCCTCTATAGCAGCCTTTCTCAACCGGGGTGCCGTCTGGCTTTTTTAGGGGTGCCGTCAAAAAATGATATATTCTAACGTCAAAATAAATAAAATGAATTAAGATTCCAAAAAACGATAGTTACACTAATGCAGATCATCGCCACCTCATGCATCATCAAAATTTGTCTCACAGCCCCCTTTCCCATGTCACAACGTCACTGCCGGGGTCAGCATACGGTCAGTGTGACTGCGTATATTTCATATAGGAGTGCATTGAGAATTTGCATACTTCTGAAGGGTGCCGTGACTGAAAAAGGGTTGAGAAATGCTGCTCTATAGGATCTGCATGTTTTAGAAATGTACTGTAGCTATTTTATACATTCTGAAGAGTTAACGTGAAAAAAAAATTAAGTTATAAAAATGTCATGTTATAATCCACTGAACAACTTGTACTTTTTATGCTTGGATAGTAAAGAGAGTAATCTAATTGTTTGTTTATTTTCTCTTCAGGTTTGGTGGAGATATGTCTGATGCAACCACTGGATGTTGTGAAGACCAGGTAACAGAAAATGCCAAATGATTTCTCTGTAAATAACTCACACCCATTAATCTTTTGTTGGATTGCAGAAGCTAGACAAGCCAGTATTTCTGAATAATTTTAATACAGTTCTTTTTTTCCTCTGTGTTTTCCAAATATGGGCTGGACAGGCCTACATATGGGTACTAAAGCCAAAAGGCTAAACCATTTTGTGGAAAATGAAATGCATCATTTACCCATGCCCGAAATGTTTTAATACTTTTTAATGTTTGCAAATCACTCACATTTTTACCTCATTATTCCTTTGAACTTTATTCCTTGTTCTAAACCTCTGGTTGTAAAACCAAAAGAAACATTAAAAAAAAAAAGAATGGGTCTTGATTGGTGCATGGTAAATGTTGAAGCTCTTGAATTCATTTTCTTCCCCTGTGTTATATGAGTGAGATTGAAAGCCGACGATGGAGGGTGATCGGGGCCCTCACACCAAAGCTTCTAAGTAGGTAGTAAACAGGTCGTGGGCCACTCCTAAACCTTTATGGCCTCTGCGTGCCCTGCCAAGACCCTGGCTCTCCAGCTATAACTATGCTTATATGCCCGCACACACACACACACACACACACACACACACACACACACGTATATTTGTGCATATGTGCACATACATATACTCTTTGCTACTGTCATTTTGCAGTATATAAACCTGGACGTTTTGGATTGAAAAATGTGAGATAAAACACAAGAAGCCACCATGAAAGCAAGGCAAAAATAGATTAAGCATAAGTAAATGGGTTCATACAAATTGTCACGTGATACTCCAGATTCCTGTAGGGTGATTTAAGGTCTCTAGTTGAAGGTTTTGCCATGGTTAGGCCACTCTCTCTCTTCATGCAGGGTCAGGGTTAAAAGTGCACACACTATTTTCTTTGTAGTGCGCCTCCTTAAAAGTGGGAAAAGCCCCACTAAAGCATGTCTGCTTTATTTATTTGAGGTATGTGAAAAAGAGAGAGAGAGAGAGAGAGAGAGAGAGAGACATGCAGTCTCTCTCTCTCTCTCTCTCTCTCTCTCTCTCTCTCTCGTTTATCTCTATGTATGTGTGATTCATCTGACACTTTTTGTATCTTTGTGCCATCAGATTTTTTTCAAGTCTAATCAAATGGTAAACTATAATATTTCCTAACTGAGTGGTTTTAGAGTATGAAAATGCATTCACATTTTTTGTGAGACCATTACCTCAGTTCAGGGCGAGAAGTGGATGACTTACATTTTCAGTAGTCATCTGTTAGTTGCTCTTTTTCCTTTTCCTTTTTTTTATCTTCAACTTTTTGTCTTGAATAATGCTAGCAGGCTAATTGGGAGGGTGAGTAGAGCTGAAATCTATTAGCGCAGGACTTGGAGCCATTGAGGGAGCCGTACCCAACACACCTCCTTTCTGACGCTAGTTGCAGGAATGTCTCTTATTAGTACCTGGCTGCTGCTTTAATGTTCACTGCTCCAAATTGGATGCCAAATGGAGTGAGCTTTTCCCCCCCCTCTCTATTCAAAAAGCTGCTTTGGGGGAATCAAAGGATTTTTTTTTTGAGAGGAACCTGACAAAATGTGTACTCTCAAACATATTTACCCTGTGCAAATTAGGGTACTGGAGCTAGGGAGAGGAAAAGGTGGGGGCTGTTGCAGACCTGCACCCACCTAAAGGTGTTCAGTGATGTATCTCTGTGTAAAAGAAGAATCACATTCTCTGCAAATAATCAGTGAAGTAAATGTAATATCCCACTATTGAGAAGGCTTAATTTACATTTTTTGAAGATGTATTATTTGCTACTGGGGTGGAGTGTGTTGGTATAGGGGGTGTTTGTATATTGTTAGCCTTCCAGGGAGACAGTGGGACTGGAGTTACAGCTTTTCATTAACCTGGAAACCACCTAGTTACATGGTTCATGGGCTGGTCTCAGCTCACTTGGAGGTAACAGAGGGTGTCGGGCGGCACTTTCGGCGGGGGGCAGTATGCTTGGGGCACTCCATCTGACTCTGATCAGCCTGCCGGCTTCACTGCCGCTCTCATTAGAGACCAGGAAGAAGTCCAGATTGTTCTTTATGTGGAGATCTGGTTACACAACTTTAACTCCACCCCAAACACACCCTTAGACCCTCCCACAGGCTCAAACACCTCTGTGAATTCATGCCCCCTTTCCTTGCTAGCTTTCAATTTGCAATGCTTGTCATGACCCTTTATAGTTTGAGCCATTGATTCTTCTGTTCTCTTGGTATTTCCAACATAATTGATTTTGGCTATGTTGGTATTGTATAATTTTCTGTTGCTGTTTTGTTTTTCAAACTCAAGTTGAAACTAGTTGTGGCATGCCTTCAATATGAGATAAAAGCTGTTCTGTGGAGCTCATCTGTTACAGATTTCTTGGCCATCCTTGCACTCTTGGCCATCCAATTATGGTGTTGTGGAGTTGGTGATGTGAGCATGGATGCTCTGGAACCTTCTGTCAGATGACAAGAGGGTGAGTTGTCCATGAGAGGTGTGGGAAGGTTCGTCCATGTAAATTGTCTTTTTTTTTTTTTTTTTTCCTGTGTCTCCTATCTGTCATGTTTTCTTTTGGTTGATTTGCTTCTCTTTCTGTAGTGCCATTACTTTGTAAAGCATCCTTGGGTTGATGAAAGGCGCTATTTAAATTAAAGTTGTTGTTGTCCACAATTCTGGTGGCCTAACAGATGCGGCAACATTGATTGTGGGTAAAGAGACTCCAATGATCTCAGCTGTCCTCACAATTCATTGTAGGGTCTTGCAGTCTGAAACTGTGTGGTGAGACAGCTGATTGGAATGCTCTTTATCTCCTATCATTTGCCATCAATCCCTGTATTGCAGAATCTCACCAGATGAAGCACCATGTACAAATGTATGTTGCCCAAGTGCTGAATGCAAATATAATGATGACATTCTCGTGAGTAATCACAATAATGCAGCAGATGGGGCATTCACGAGAATACATTAGCATGCTTACTGCTAGTATTCCTCCAATCTACGGAAGTCGATCCCTTTGATTTATACCTCACTCCTAGTGCTGAGACACCTAAGCCAGTATATGGGGCAACTCTCGACAACCTGGTTTATGCATGGCATCACGTGTGGTTTGCATAATCTGCTCTCCCAGATGTGTCCAAATCAATCCTGCAAAATCTTTCTGGGTCGTTCTTTGAGCCTGCCTCAAAAGAAGTTGTGGACTTGTGGACCATCTGAACAGCACTTTTAAGTCACTGCCTGCTGAGCACAAGTCTTTCCATCCATCTAGTAGCACGGGCCCTAAACAATGGCCCACCACTAAACGGTTCTCAAAACGGTCTACAAACAGTGAACATGCCCATGATATCCAGTGGCTGGCAACAAGACAATTTATGGCTGAATACATCACCCACTGGGCAGCGACTACATCAGATAATTGGATCCTCATGACCATGCCCAGCCTGCTATCCTGCTGCTATCCCTGAAATGTTTTGATACTCAGGGCCTTGCTTATAGGAGTTTTTAGCAAAATCGTTGCTCTGATCCCAAAAGTTGTTTACAGTCGGACAGCAGCACAATCAAAAGATTAAAACAAGGGATTCTACTCCACTTACCTCCTTTTTCATAAGAATGATGTCAGTTTTGTCTAACTGTAGATTTAAGGGAGTTAAATCTGTCCACTTCTTCTTGTATGATAAGGTTGAGAGATGTTGTTGAAGCTGTTCAGCTACAGGACTGGTTCATGTTGGTGGAGCTGCTCAATGCTTATTTTCATGTCCCCATTACACCCGGAACTCAGATGATTTCTAAGGTTTGCCTTTGAAAGACTGGCATTCAAATTCAATGCCCTACCCTTCAGCCTTTCTCTAGCACCACATGTGTATGTGGGCAAGTGGCCTTGTCTTCCCTGATGGCCAGTAGCTCGACAACAATACTTAGGTTTGAACAATGCATTATATTACAAGATGTCATTGATGGCATAATATGAATATTGGGTTTGAGGAACTTGCACAAACACAGACCAAAATGCAGATAGGCAGCTATTAGTAATTTGTCTTTTTTTGTGTGTGTTTCAATTCCATAATACTCGACTTGCTTCATGCCACATTTCCTTTGAATAACAAACACTGTAAACAGAAAAGCTGTAACAGTCTTTTTATGTAAATTGTACTATGATTGGACACAGAGTCTATCAGATTTTAGTGTCTCCTCCAAACACATTTTGGACAAAACAAGATAATGGACATGTTCCGTATGCAACACTGAAATGAGCGGGGGGGGGGGGGGGGGAATTAACCCCAGTGCATACGAAATTTAGGGAGCGGTTCACTCTGTGTAATCACCTGACGTGATTGTCTCTGATAGGCAGTGTGAATCTACTGTGCTGAGCTCATTAGGGCTGATTAAACTTCGCTCCTGCATCATTTCATACCATTCTATGTGTTTTTCTTACAACCACTGGTCGTGCTGTTGTGCTTTGTTCCACAAAAATGCAAAATAATCTGCTTTAAGACATATGTTGATAGAAAATAATCTGTTGTGAATGTCACAACATGTCGACGTGAACCACCAACATTGTGGTTGTCAGCTACATCACCTGTAAGGGTGAGATGAGATTTAGAGGCTCTCTCTACCTTGCAGAAATTCTATTCACGTGGGTCTATCCACAGTTAGCCTCAGTGAGGGCAACTCTTCTACTGGAGCAATAATGCAGTGAATGCATTATTGAGATGGTGTGTATACCCAGATGAGTAGCATTTGATAGGATTGATGAGATGCAGTTGGACTTCTTCAAAAATCCACGTCAACTCAGCCCACTTGTAAACAATGAATTATAGAACTATCACATATTATTATATCCACATTCACTGGATATGAGCAATCGCATGCTCTGATTGGCTACTCTACAACTAGGCTATCAACTCGTATACCGTGAGTAGAGAAAAACAAAATGGCGGAGCATGTTGCTGAACCAACCGAGGACAAAATAAAAACTCTACTCAAAAACAAAACCCCCCAAAATACAAAAAAGTAACAAAATGTGGAATAAAAGTATTTGATAGTAAGACTTTTTTTTTCAAGAAATATGATAGCATTTTTCACAAATTGCTACTGTCATTTCACCAGTTTGTTTACATTCGTCATGTTTAAGCATTAAAACTTGTTGAATTTTTTTTAGACTGGTTCAAAAGCTCAAAGAAGTTTGAAAATTACATCACTGAAATGTCCAAGGAAGAATTAAATAAATGTCTAAAGCCATTCTATACCTCGGCACGACAGCAAGACAGCACTTTCTACAAAAAAAAAAAACAACCCAACTAAAGTCAGTTCGTGCAGCCATTGATAGGTTTTTAAGAAGTCCGCCTCAATGGAAATGATTTTGTCGGATGTTTTATATAAAGTCTTTAATTTATTTAAATTGCATAAAATAAAAATGCTCTGTTTCTCAAAATCCAGTGAATGTGGATATAATCAAACAATTATTCCACTCAATCTCATCATACATAGCTTCTAGCCAACTCTGTGTTATGTGCCTCGTCGGCCATCAGCTCATGTACGACTGGATTTCATGGAATAATTGTTAAATATATGATTTTAGGGTGGGCGGCACGGTGGTGTAGTGGTTAGCACTGTCGCCTCACAGCAAGAAGGTCCGGGTTCGAGCCCCGTGGCCGGCGAGGGCCTTTCTGTGCGGAGTTTGCATGTTCTCCCCGTGTCCGCGTGGGTTTCCTCCGGGTGCTCCGGTTTCCCCCACAGTCCAAAGACATGCAGGTTAAGTTAACTGGTGACTCTAAATTGACCGTAGAATGTGTGAATGTGAGTGTGAATGGTTGTCTGTGTCTATGTGTCAGCCCTGTGATGACCTGGCAACTTGTCCAGGGTGTACCCCGCCTTTCGCCCGTAATCAGCTGGGATAGGCTCCAGCTTGCCTGCGACCCTGTAGAACAGGATAAAGCGGCTAGAGATAATGAGATGAGATGATTTTAGGGTATCTTGGTGCTCTATCATTTGACAAAGGCTCAGCGTAAATAAGTACACCCCCTTTGAAAAGTAACATTTTAAACAATATCTCAATGAACACCGTTTCCAAAATGTTGACAAGACAAAGTTTAATATAACATCTGTTTAACTTATAATGTGAAAGTAAGGTTAATAATATAACTTGGATTACACATTTTTTCAGTTTTACTCAAATTAGGGTGGTGCAAAAATGAGTACACCCCACAACAAAAACTACATCATCTAGTACTTTGTATGGCCTCCATGATTTTTAATGACAGCACCAAGTCTTCTAGGCATAGAATGAACAAGTTGGCAGCATTTTGCAACATCAATCTTTTTCCATTCTTCAACAATGACCTCTTTTAGTGACTGGATGCTGGATGGAGAGTGATGCTCAACTTGTCTCTTCAGAATTCCCTATAGGTGTTCAATTGGGTTCAGATCAGGAGACATACTTGGCCACTGAATCACTTTCACCCTGTTCTTCTTCAGAAATCCAACAGTGGCCTTAGATACATCTTTAGTCATGTTGGAAAAGTGCACAACAACCAAAGGCACGGAGTGATGGTAGCATCTTCTCTTTCAGTATAGAGCAATACATCTGTGAATTCATGATGCCATCAATGAAATGCAGCTCCCCGACACCAGCAGCACTCATGCAGCCCCACATAAGGACACTGCCACCACCATGTTTCACTGTAGGCACCATGCATTTTTCTTTGTATTCCTCACCTTTGCGACGCCATACAGTTTTGAAGCCATCAGTTCCAAAAACATTTATCTTGGTCTCATCACTCCAGAGTATAGAGTCCCAGTAGTCTTCATCTTTGTCAGCATGGGCCCTGGCAAACTCCAGGTGGGATTTTTTGTGCCTGGGCTTTAGGAGAGGCTTCTTTCGTGGACGGCATCCATGCATGCCATTTCTCTGCAGTGTACACCGTATTGTGTCACGGGAAATAATCACCCCAGTTTGGCTTTCTACTTCTTTAGATAACTGCAGTGAACTTGCATGCCGATTTTCTTCAACCCTTCTCATCAGAAGATGCTCCTGTCGATGTGTTAACTTCCGTGGACGACCTGGACGTCTCTGTGAGATGGTTGCAGTTCCATCTTTCTTGAATTTTTGTACCACTTTTGCAACAGTATTCTGACTGATAAGCTTTGCTGATCTTCTTGTAGCCTTCACCTTTGTGGTGTAAAGAAATTATTTTCTTTGGGGAATTCCGAAGAGACAAGTTGAGCATCACTCTCCTTCCAGCATCCAGTCACTAAAAGAGGTCCTTGTTGAAGAATGGAAAAAGATTGATGTTGCAAAATGTCACCAACTTGTTCATTCCATGCCTAGAAGACTTGGTGCTCTCATTAAAAATCATGGAGGCCATACAAAGTACTAGATGTAGTAGTTTTTGTTGTGGGGTGTACTCATTTTTGCACCACCCTAATTTGAGTAAAACTGAAAAATGTGTAATCTAAGTTATATTATTAGCCTTACTTTCAAGTTATAAGTTAAACAGATGTTATATTAAACTTTGTCTTGTCAACATTTTGGAAACTGTTTGTGTTCATTGAGATATTGTTTAAAATGTTACTTTTCAAAGGGGGTGTACTCATTTACGCTGAGCACTGTATCTCTGTTTGTGTTGTGGGTATAGGGAATGTCTGTGTAAACCAGCAGTGAACTTATGATCCATGCCCAGCCTGTACTGAGTGCTCTTAACTTTTGTAACCGTAGCAGTTTGGTACACAAACCCATCCAAGCCCAATTTGTGAGTGCTGGAGAAACCTATGATTACCCTTTGCTGCCCTCACTGTGACTCTTTTTGCTTCTCTCTGATCAGAGCATGTTTGAAAATGATGTTCCTGTGGGAAGGGGGGTCGTTTGACAAGGTCAGTAACTGACAGATTCCTTTTGAGGTGTGGGTGATGGCAAGAGTGGAGTCTCCATGCTTCCACCCCCGACTGCTGCCTGAACCTCAGTGCACTTCTGATAGCATCCCTCAGCCAGCCCTTAAACAGCAGGGCTCAAAGCTCTTAGGTTTGGAAGCTGATCTGGCCCAGTAAAGCAGCATGGCGTTTAGCTGTGCTGCCATGATCCTCTAATCCTTCCCTGCCATGGCCTTTGGTCTTCATGAACATCTCTCTCTGTGTGTGTGTGTGTGTGTGTGTGTGTGTGTGTGTGTGTGTGTGTGTGTGTGTGTGTGTGTGAGAGAGAGAGAGAGAGAGAAACCAGGAACAATATCACTACCAATAATTGGAAGCAAAATATATAGAATGGTAGAATCTGGGGCTGATTTTTTTTTTTTTGTAGCCTAGACTGTAGATTCACACAGCCTATCATTATCAGTCATCTCAAGTTATCACGCTTGGTGAAACGAGAAATACAGTAGTGAGTAAAATGATGAAGGTGAATTACTTTCTTGGTCACTCTTTTTTCAAAATGCCTTTGGAAGATAAGCGTAGAAGTAAAGAGACTATGCTTTCTAGTGCTCCCAAGTACTGCAACAGAAAAGCTTCACTCTGTCTTCCGGAGATTACAAGTTTGAATCCCAGTGATACCATGGCAATCCGTGGCTGTGAGTCCAAGAGAAAAAAGTGGCAGTAATAATTTTTGTTATTTTGGGTAAATGTTTCACAACCAAATAAAATCCGGTTCAAACTTGGGATTTGAACTCGCAGTCTACAGACAACAGGGCAAAGGTGTTTTTTTTTCTTTCTTTCTTTTCCCTGTTACAACACTTTGGAGTTCTAGATGATGATAATATTGAAGCTACCAAATAAAGTCCGAAAATTAAAATAATGATGAACTTCCACGTTTGTAAAATATCCCACACATCACCCCTAGTGGTCAATAGCACACGTGCTCGCTCTCTCTCTCTCTCTCTCTCTCTCTCTCTCTCTCTCTCTCAATGTCCATTCTAAAGAATGGTCATGGCTTCATTCCGATTAGGGTAGACTATTTGAATTCTTGAGTGACTATATAGGCCAATTCTAGACAGGCATTCTTTGCCATACGCCAAGCAGGTAAGGTTTGTAGGGAGTGCTGGAACGGAAATACTACTTTCAGTGTGATGCTTTTTGTGTCTTTCAAGTGGAGCCTGCTTGAGTTTGCTTCATACAATATCTACATCCTTTCTAATGGCATCCCTCCATTGAGTACTGTCCAGGGTCAGTTCATCCCATGAAGTCGGGGTAATGTCTGCTTTCTTTAGGTTTCTGTGCAGCACTTCTTTGTAAATGAGAGGTTATCAACCATGTTTCCAGGTGCCACTGGACAACTGACTATATAAAATGTCCAAGGGCAGTCTTCCATCAGACATGCTGGCAACATGCCCTGCCCAATGCAGCTGTACAGACATTAGCATGAGCAAGACCACTGGCATACCAGCTTTTGAAAGTATAGTAAAGATAAAGATGGATATCTTATCTTTCCAAGTGAACTTCATCAAGAAACATAAATGACACTGCTGTGATTGATCAAGTAGGCATGTGTCTTTGAAATGGGCATCAAGTCTCCCATCCATAGAGCAGAGTAGTTCTAACAGCAGCTCTGTACACTTGACATTTATTGTTCAGTTTGATGTTTTGTGACTTTAATCAATCTTCCAGCTGTCCAAAGGCAAAACATTCTTTCCTTATTCTTGATTTGAATTCAATGTATAGTGGTGCTGAAGATGTCATAATGCTGCTCAGGTAGCAGACATTATTGACTTCATTTAGTCAGTTGTCATCAATGGAAATAGATGGTTCATCATAAATAGTATCAGGAGTAGGATGGTGCAGAACTTCTGTCTTTTTTTTTTAGACCGACTGTCATGCCAGTGGCCCTAGCTGCACTAGTAAAATGACTAATAATAATAATATAAATAATAAGTATAACTGATATAATGCCTTTCTCACACCCAAGGGCACTTTACAGTGAAAAAGAAAAAAGTCCACCAAAAGAGGTGAGAATGTAATTCCAGTGGTGTTGCTGTCCACAGTCCCATCAAAAGGTGCACGAAGATAAATCCCACACTGCCTGTGGCCTTTTGCCACTGGGCAAAAGTGCTCGGAACACCGTGCCATGGATCCACAAAGCAAGCACAGAAGCACTGGCGTACAGAGTGCTGAGCAATCCCGAGAGAGCAATGAGCTCACTGCAGTCTGTAGCGAGCAGAACACGCATCACCTATGGTGGACCAAGGCTGGGGGAAACCAACACTTAAACTTGGTCTGGAGCTACGCCACAACCGGTGGACAAAACATTCAAACAAAGAACAAACATCAAACCATACAAACACAAAGAAAAAAGGGTGGGAATAAGTAAAAAAGAAAAAGTTCCAGTGAGAAGTGGCAGCCAAAACGCACATGGCGTACTCTCAATTGGAAACGGAAGTAATCGGTTGGAGGTCTTCAAGCAAGTGAGCTACCAAGGTACAGTCATCTACAAATTGCAGCTCAAGGAATACTATCTCTCATCCTTTTGTCTTTGCATGTTGTCTTGTCCTGAGTCATGCAAGATTAAGAATACCCCCATCAGTCCTGGTTTGCAGGAAAATCCCTGATGTAAAATTTGACGTCGCATCTTGGAGATGCGAAGAGTGCCCTTACCCTGGTTCACAACATGTTTTGGCTAGATGGCCATTGACCCTATTGGGATTCATCTGCCCTTTATCAAGTTTTGTTTTTAATCCTGCTAGGCATCTAACCACCCTCCTCACCAGACAAGTCTAGTGGGTGGGCCAGTTTAGTTGCATGGAAACCCAACCATGGTACAGGTAGTACTAGATTACATGTTACTAGTAGCATTCCTAGAGCGACCTGACATGCACAATAACACGATCACCACAAGATTTATGAATATGCACATAATAAACAACCTGCAAAATCATGTAGATGTACATGCAAGACATAGGAGGGTGTGTTGGATGAGCAATGTTGGCCAAATACAGTACCAGTCAAAAAACATTGGACACACTTTCAAATTCAATAGTTTTTCTTTATTTTTTATTTATTAAAAGACACTTTGTCTTAAAGTGATGATTGACTGTCATTTCTCTTTACTTAGTTGAGCGGTTCTTGACATAATATGGATTACTACAGTTGTGGATAAGGGCTATTTACTGTATTTTTATTATTTTCTGTTTACTGTTTGATATCAAACACATTAAGAAGGCAAGAAATTGCACCAATTAACTTTTGATGAGAGACACCGCTTAACTAAAAGCATTCCAGGTGACTACCTCATGAAGCTGGTTAAGATAATGCCAATAGTGTGCAAAGCATCATCAAAGTAAACACTGGCTACTTTGAAGAATCTAAAATCTCATCTCATCTCATTATCTCTAGCCACTTTATCCTGTTCTACAGGGTCGCAGGCAAGCTGGAGCCTATCCCAGCTGACTACGGGCGAAAGGCGGGGTACACCCTGGACGAGTCGCCAGGTCATCACAGGGCTGACACATAGACACAGACAACCATTCACACTCACACCTACGGTCAATTTAGAGTCACCAGTTAACCTAACCTGCATGTCTTTGGACTGTGGGGGAAACCGGAGCACCCGGAGGAAACCCACGCGGACATGGGGAGAACATGCAAACTCCGCACAGAAAGGCCCTCGCTGGCCATGGGGCTCGAACCCGGACCTTCTTGCTGTGAGGCGACAGCGCTAACCACTACACCACCGTGCCGCCCAGAATCTAAAATATGGAACATATATATTTTTTTTACACTGTGGCAGCGGGGGCGTGGTCAAGCGTCGGTCTGTGACCGGAGGGTGGAGTCAGGGAAGGTAAGTGGCAGAATCACTGCACCTGAGGTTAATTAATGTGCTTGTGTGTCTTCCCCAGTGACCACGCCCTATTTAAGGAGAGAGTTGCGAGAGCAGAGGGAGCTCTCTCCCCAAACTGACGACTGGAGTGTGTGCATACGTGTGTGGCTGGGAGAGTGACATTGACACTGAAAAGTGAAAATAAAAGAGTTTTGTGAACTCAGTTCTGGCCTGCCATCCCTCTGTGCTCCACCCACCCATACGAACTGCTACAGTGGTGCTGAAACCCGGGAATTGGAGCGCAGAAGCAGAACAGCCTCATGGAGTCCTCCCCTTTCGCCGACCTGGTCCACGCCCTCGCCACGGCCCAGCAAAGCCAGCACCAGGCGCTAGTCGCCCTCCGGAAGGAGCAGGAACAGCAGTTCGAAGCCCTGGTGTTGGCTCAGCAGGAAGAGCGACAGGCGTTCCGGCACCTCCTCGCGTTGGCGGGGTCCACCAACTCCACCGCCGCGGGCCTGTCCCCCCTCACCCTAATGAAGATGGCCCCGCACGACGACCCCGAGGCCTTCTTCACGCTCTTTGAGCAGGTAGCAGAGATCTCGGGGTAGCCGGTGGAACAGCGCGTGGCACGCCTCCTCCCCCTGCTAATGGGAGAGGCGCAGCTGGCCATGCTACAGCTCCCTGCCGACTGCCGGCTGGCCTACGCGGACCTTCGCCGGGCTGTCCTCCAACATGTGGGGTGCACCCCCGAGCAACAACGGCAGCGCTTCTGCGCTTTGCGCTTGGAGGAAGTCGGCCGGCTGTTCACGTTTGGCCAGCAACTCCGGGACACCTGCGGGCGGTGGTTGAGGGCCGACAACCACGACGCCGAGGGAATCATCGACCAGGTGGTACTGGAGCAGTTCATAACGCACCTACCAGCCGGAATAGCAGAGTGGGTCCAGTGCCACCGCCCAGCATCGCTAGATCAGGCAATCGAGCTGGTGGAGGACCATTTGGCAGCTGTCCTGATGGCAGGACAGCAGACAACCTCTTCCCTCCTCTCCTCTCTCTCTCCCTCTCTTCTCCTGTGTCTCATCCTTGCCCCGTTCCCCCACCGCAGAGGTGGGGGCCGGCGCCACCCCAGCCGGCCCGCTGCACCCGCGGTGCCCTCCCGTTTCTCCCTTCTGTGTCTGTCTCTCCCCCCCCTCAGGTGAGTGAGCCCCAGAACACCAGTGCGGAGAGGAAGCCCGGGCTGGTTTGCTGGCGCTGCGGGGAGCCGGGCCACCTCCAACAGCAGTGCTCGGTAATGGAGGTGGGCGCGGTGGTTCGGATCCCCGACACCCTAGGAGCCGCCCTCGATCAGGCTGGAGTGTATCACATACTGGTGAGTGTCCAAGGGGATACATGTCAGGCGTTGGTGGATTCTGGTTGTAATCAGACCTCAATCCACCAAAACCTGGTGCAAGACGAGGCATTGGGGGGAGCACAATTAGTGAAGGTGTTGTGTGTGCACAGGGATGTTCACAACTACCCTTTAGTGTCTGTCCACATTTTTTTTCAAGGGGAAAAATTTATAGTGAAGGCGGCAGTTAATCCTCGCCTTACCCACTCGATAATTTTGGGGACGGATTGGCCGGGATTTGGGGAATTAATGAGTCATCTAGTGAAGAGTGGGTCCTGCTGTAGTTTAATAAGGGGAGGTCCCAGTGTCGCGTTGGCTGGAGCAGCTGTCACAGAGCCATCTACATCATCTCCGCGTCAGAGTGAGGAGCCGCCAGCTCCTCCTCTCTCTATTGGGGAATCCCTCGCAGATTTTCCACTAGAGCAGTCGCGAGACGAGACTCTGCGGCATGCATTTGACCAAGTGAGAGTAATCGATGGTCAAATGCTCCAGCCAAATGCCACCCCGTCCTTCCCCTACTTCGCAATTATGAAGGATAGATTATACCGAGTGACACAGAACACTCAGACTAAAGAGCAAGTCACACAGCTTTTGATTCCGAAGAGCCGCCGGGAATTGGTATTCCAGGCGGCTCACTTTGATCCCATGGCTGGACACTTAGGGCAGGATAAAACACTAGCCCGAATAATGGCCCAGTTCTACTGGCCAGGGATTCTCGGCGATGTCCGTAGGTGGTGTACGGTGTGCCACGAATGCCAGTTAGTAAATCCAGCGGCCATTCCAAAAGCGCCTTTGCGCCCTCTCCCATTAATCGAGACCCCGTTCGAAAGAATTGGGATGGATCTCGTCGGGCCATTAGATTGGTCAACACGAGGGTACTGCTTTATGTTAGTTCTGGTGGACTATGCAACGCGATACCCGGAAGCAGTGCCTCTTCGCAATATCTCAGCACGCAGTATTGTGGAAGCGCTCTTCCGCGTTATCTCCCGAGTTGGAATCCCGAAAGAGATTCTGACTGACCAAGGCACCTCGTTTATGTCACGTACACTGAATGAACTGTATGGGTTGTTGGGTATTAAGCCGATCCGCACCCGCATGTATCACCCACAAACGGACGGTTTAGTTGAACGGTTCAATCGCACCCTCAAGAATATAATTAAAAAATTCATAAGTGAGGACGCACGTAATTGGAATAAGTGGCTTGAACCCTTGTTGTTTTCAGTGCAAGAGGTTCCCCAAGCCTCCTCGGGGTTCTCTCCATTTGAATTGTTATATGGGCGTAAGCCACGCAGCATTCTAGATGTACTGCGGGAAAATTGGGAGGAGGGACCTTCACCAAGTAAAAATTAAATCCAATACGTTATTGACCTGCGCGCAAAACTCCACACACTCACCCACCTAACCCAGGAGAATTTGCGGCAGGCCCAAGAACGACAAACCCGCCTGTACGACAAGGGTACGCGCCTTAGGGAGTTTGCACCGGGAGATAAAGTACTCGTACTGTTGCCCACATCAAGCTCCAAATTAGTCGCCAAGTGGCAAGAACCCTTTGAGGTCACACGGCGAGTTGGGGACGTTGACTATGAGGTGAGGCGAACGGACAGTGGTGGGGCGCTACAGATTTACCACCTCAATCTGCTCAAACTCTGGAACGAGGAGGTCCCTGTGGTGTTGGTGTCAGTGGTTCCGGAGAAGGCGGAGCTGGGGCCGGAGGTTCAAAAGGGAACATTGGCATCACGTACCTCTCCGGTCCCCTGTGGAGACAACCTCTCCCCGACCCAACTCGCGGAGGTTGCCCAGTTGCAGACCGAGTTTTCGGATGTGTTCTCACCCCTGCCCGGCTGCACCAACCTCATAGAGCACCACATTGAGACGCCCCCGGGGGTGATAGTGCGTAGCCGCCCTTACAGGCTACCCGAACACAAGAAAAAAGTGGTTCGGGAAGAACTCGAGGCCATGCTCGAAATGGGCATCGTTGAGGAGTCCCACGGTGACTGGAGCAGCCCAGTAGTCTTGGTACCCAAGGCCGACGGGTCGGTTCGGTTCTGTGTAGACTATAGAGAAGTCAACGCGGTGTCTAAATTTGACGCATACCCAATGCCTCGTATTGATGAGTTGCTTGATCGACTAGGCACGGCTCGCTTTTACTCGACACTGGATTTAACGAAGGGTTATTGGCAGATCCCCTTGACTCCATTATCTCGAGAAAAAATGGCCTTTTCCACACCGTTCAGCTTACACCAGTTTGTCACACTTCCTTTTGGGCTGTTTGGGACGCCCACTACGTTTCAGCGGCTGATGGATAGGGTCCTCCACCCCCACACCACCTATGCGGCCATCTACCTCGACGACATCATTATCTATAGTAATGACTGGCTGAGGCACCTCCAACATCTGAGGGACGTCTTTAGGTCGCTGAGGCGAGCGGGTCTCACAGCCAACCCGAAGAAGTGTGTGATTGGGTGGGTGGAAGTATGGTATCTGGGCTTCCACTTGGGCAACGGGCAGGTGCATCCCCAAATTAACAAGACAGCAGCAATTGCGGCCTGCCCAAGGCCCAAGACCAAAAAGGGGGTGAGACAGTTCCTGGGGCTGGCTGGCTATTATCGTAGGTTTATACCTAATTATTCAGATGTCACCAGCCCGCTGACTGATCTGACTAAAAAGGGGGCACCAGATCCGGTCCAGTGGACGGAGCAATGCCAGTGGGCTTTTTCTGAGGTAAAGGCTGCACTGTGTGGGGGGCCACTTTTACACTCCCCTGACGTTTCTCTCCCCTTTATGTTACAGACAGATGCGTCGGACAGAGGGCTGGGGGCTGTGTTGTCCCAGGAGGTGGAGGGGGAGGACTGCCCAGTGTTGTATATCAGTAGGAAGCTATCGGTGCGTGAGGGGCACTACAGCACCATTGAAAAGGAGTGCCTAGCGATCAAGCGGGCGGTCCTCGCCCTCCGTTACTACCTGCTGGGACGCCCTTTCACCCTCTGTTCGGACCACGTGCCCCTCCAGTCACTCCACCGCATGAAGGATGCCAACGTGCGGATCACCCATTGGTATCTGGCACTCCAACCCTTCAACTTCAAGGTGATCCACAGGCCGGGGGCGCAGATGGTCATGGCGGACTTCCTCTCCCGTCAAGGGGGGGGGGGGGTCGGCTGCAGGCCGGACGGCCGCCCGGCCTGAGTTGGGCGGTGGGGGTATGTGGCAGCGGGGGCGTGGTCAAGAGTTGGTCTGTGACCGGAGGGCGGAGTCAGGGAAGGTAAGTGGCAGAATCACTGCACCTGAGGTTAATTAATGTGTTTGTGTGTCTTCCCTAGTGACCGCGCCCTATTTAAGGAGAGAGAGCGAGAGCAGAGGGAGCTCTCTCCCCAACCAGACGACTGGAGAGTGTGCGTGCGTGTGTGGCTGGGAGAGTGACATTGACACTGAAAAGTGAAAATAAGAGTTTTGTGAACTCAGTTCTGGCCTGCCGTCCCTCTGTGCTCCACCCACCCATACGAACTGCTACATTTTTTTTTGTTTACCACATAATTCCATATATGTTCCATATATTATTTCATAGTTTTGATGTCTTCGGTATCATTCTACAATGTAGAAAACAGTCAAAATACAGAAAAGACTATGAATGAGTAGGTGTGTCCAAACTGTTGACTGGTAGTTTATAGCACTTTGTACCAAGGCCAAAAAGTTCCATTTTGGTCTCATTAAGCCAGAAAAATTTCATCACTATTCCCTAAAGCTCAGGTCTGTGGAATGTCCGGATTACAACTGTGCTGTGAATAGCTTCTCCCATCTGAGCTATGGGTTTTCCCAGCTTTTTCAGAGTTAGCCTTGGCCTCTTGGTTGCTTCTCTGACTAATGCCCTCCTACTTTTATAGACCGCTGTTCTGGACTTGTTTTGCTAGTTTTCATGTTGCTGTTTGTTTGGTATTTTTTTTCTAACAACCCCATCCAGAAACAAGTGTATTTATATTGAGGTCACATGAGGCCTTGCAGACTAATTATATGACTTCTAATGGCAACTAGTTGCACTATAACTAATTCAAAGTTTCACAGCAGTGGGGATGAATACAACCCAGGCCTGGAATTTCGCCATTTTAGGGGCAAGGCCACTTGGCCTTTTGTGCTGTCAATTTTTTGAGGGCACCAAGGCAATAAAATAAAACAATTATTTTAAGTTCACGTCTATAATGAATTTAATTTAAGGACTAATGACTCTTCTGGGGCGGCACGGTGGTGTAGTGGTTAGCGCTGTCACCTCACAGCAAGAAGGTCCGGGTTCGAGCCCCGTGGCCGGCGAGGGCCTTTCTGTGCGGAGTTTGCATGTTCTCCCCGTGTCCGCGTGGGTTTCCTCCAGGTGCTCCAGTTTCCCCCACAGTCCAAAGACATGCAGGTTAGGTTAACTGGTGACTCTAAATTGACCATAGGTGTGAATGTGAGTGTGAATGGTTGTCTGTGTCTATGTGTCAGCCCTGTGATGACCTGGCGACTTGTCCAGGGTGTACCCCGCCTTTCGCCCGTAGTCAGCTGGGATAGGCTCCAGCTTGCCTGCGACCCTGTAGAACAGGATAAAGCGGCTAGGGATAATGAGATGAGAATGAGATAACTCTTCTGAGGAAGATTGGAGTCTCAGTTGAAACTATCAGGCAGGTAAAGAAACATCTCCTACACTATTACGGTATGTCTGAAGATAAGAAAATATTGAACACATCTAAACTTATCAATCCATCACTCACTTCAAAAATTGTAAAACTTATTAAACCTATATCCTCCCATAATTTTTGTTCAGTTGACACCGAATGTGCAAGAGCATCTTCAGACTGTACTACTACGCAGATTTTTGATTAATCAAAATTGAGCCTGGAGTACATCAAAATGTTTGACTGTAAATGGAACATATACTAGCATGCAGGCTACTGATTAACCCATAAGAGCCCAGACCGATTTCTCAATCAAGGAAAATTATTGAGGAACTAAAATGAACTAAATAGACGACAAAGAAAACATTTCTGACCTTTTATTTTTTGAAATGGCACTTTCATGTCTCAAGATCTGAAATATTAAATTGCAAATTTGCAGAACACTGCAACACTATTACACTGTGTAGGTGGAATTGGGATTAATTAAATTATAAATTATGTAATAATTGATAATTGAATTAATCAATTTATAAGTAAAGATCAGTCTCATAAAATCTTAAATTATTAATCTTAATATTCACCGTGAATGGTTACATTCAAGATTAATGGTAGCTCTGCATTAGATGGGAAACCCAGTTGTATACAAAAGCTAAATTTGAAGGAAAAAGGAGTTCTAAATAGTTGACCTTGTGAATAAACAACAGGAACAAATAAAATGTAATTCAATTTGATTAGCTTTTATTTTTCTACTACTCACTAATAAGAATCTCACAAAATACATTCAATGTCGGGCAAAGGTAATAACAAGGCACAACAATGGAACAATTACACCTGGGCCATAGGTTTGGGGCAGGAGAGAGGGGGAGAGAGAGAGAAAGAGAGAGATAGGAAAAGAGAATCCCTTGTGTGTGTGTGTGACTAGGGAAAGCCGATGCGTGCATGTGTGTAGGTGTGTGTATCTGTGGGCAGATGCTAACGACTAGCCACTCTAGCAATGCTTAAGCAAAATGACGGTCGATGCCTAGATGTCATAAACTAGGTGACGTATCACAGGTAGCTCAATGAGGGAGGTACCAAAATGGCGTCGGGGAATATGGCGCCTGCAGGCCTAGTCGAGAACACAAGCCTACCAGCTAGCGTATCACCCTGAGGTAGCTAGCAATGAGTTGCTAATGAGAATCTGGCCACGTTACAGCTGGATCCAAACACTGTGCTTAACAACAATTTCCAACAGACTATCTAGGCAAAGAACTCAACGCGAGGGAGAGAGAGAGAGAGGGGAAGAGTAATAGGTGTTGGATGGAGAGGACTAGGCCTTGTAGCGGTCCAGCCTCGGGGCTTAAAATAACAAACTTGTCGCTGCGCTGCTAATCAGATAGGGAAGCTAGCAATGGAGTTAAGGAAAGACATAACATGCAAGATACCCTGTTTAACAAGTTCAAAGAAAAACAGAACCAAAACAAACAATAAAAGACACCTTCCGTGTCTGAGCGGGTATGCTAAACAGCTCAAAGCTTAAACATGACCCTAACAACCATCTGAATAAGCTACAAATTACTCAAATTTGTCCAAGTGCCTACTCAATGCGATGGAAGTTCGTTCTCTGATGTCCGCGCTGAGGGTCGCGGTCCGAGGAGAGGAGGTTAGCCGCGAGTTGCGTCCAACCGCGGCTAAACGAAGCAGGGAGATGGAGGCCTAGCTGGTCCACGGTGCTTCGGGAGAAACCTCCGGTGATGCGTCGACGAGAAAAAGGCTGAGAGGAGCGAAGCTGTCCGCAAATGCCTCTTAGCGTGGAAAACTACTTAACTGTAGTTAAACTTTGCAAAGGTTTAGAATCAAAACCACTATATCACTGAAACCTAGCGGGTCGTTCAAAAGTTCGGCCGAAACTAATTTGAACAGGCTGTTCTCAGACAATAGTGGTTAGTCTCAACACTGTAGCGAGCGTGCCTACAGTCCGTCCGACCACTCCAGTAGTCAGAACATGAGAGAGTGAATCGAGGCGCTCTCGATACAGTTAAAGCAGTTCCACTTTACGTCACATCCGGGTGGAGCGCGCAAGGAATTGTGGGATCGTTATGGGGCGCTGGCAAGTTACCAACAACTGTTAATCTGAAAGTTAATTCTATGCAAACAGTTTGAGTAAATACCACTTTTAAAGATTAGTTTTATTGCATTACTTAAACAGTATGAGTATATGAAGAGTATATGAGACAGTCATTGGGTGCACTCATTTTTGTAACTTAAACTATCATGTTTTACCTCAGGCCACAGTGTTGCCCTGTTGTGATTGGCTCAAAACTCAAGACAAGTCTGTGCTTGTCCGTTGACGGCTACAGAGGAAGTTGCGCCATTTTCTAATTTACACAGAGCAATTTAAGGTCTTTTCACTTTGCATGCTCCTTGGACAATATGCCTGCATTTTTCTGTTTTTAACAATGAGATAAAATCTCTTGCGATGGTGATCTCGTCAAGATGGTAGCAGTTACACTTCGGTTAAACAGCAAAAAGAAGCATACAATACTAGTAAAAAAACAATGCTAACTGCGTAGATTAAAAAAGTGGCTATGAACAGACAACAGCACATATCACGTATCATATTACGGCAGGAACAAGCAGTAGTAACATCCATGACCTTATGCTTAAAGCTCGACAAAGGAAAAACTTGACAGCAAGCTAATTAGCATTTGTTACCGGCTACAGTCGGTACTCGGCACGTTAAAAGTGGGTCAACGTTGTAACGACATAACGTTACTGTACAAGCAATGCTTATTTAACGGTAACAAACTTAAGCCCTATATGTTGAAATTCCTATCTTATTCGTTTGTTAATTTATCACACAGTCTCACCTCAGTCAACTTCCTCCCTCCTTCTGTGAAAATTCAACGTCTCAGACACGGACACAAGTGGGCAGGGGATGCATTTGATTAAGTCTCCTGGTTGGCTGGTGATAGATTGGTGTCATTATAGCACGTTGGAGCGGTTCATGCCAGGCTCGAGTCCGATCCACCACTGATGAGATGCCCAATAAGAATCCAGAATGTCATCAAAAGACGTATTTTTTTTCTCAATAGACACAGGTGATGTTAAAGCCTATTGGCAGTCACGAGGCAGACTACAAAACTGCAGGGCATTAAGGCCACTGTGGCCTTACGGCAGATATTTTTTTCCAAGGGAACAAGGCCAAATTGAGAGGGCCCTTGTGAAATTCCTGCCCTGATACAACCACAACTTTTTATATTTTTTTATGCTAACTATATGGACCCCCCCAACCACCACCACAGTATTATGGGCCATTTTGGAATTAGGGGGTAACAAAAAGAGTTGGGAAGCTGTGTACAAAGTAAATAATAACAGAATGTGGTGATTTTCAAATCATGGAAACCCTACATGTCATTGAAAATAGTATAAAGACAATATATCAAATGTTGAAACTGAGAACTCATTGTTTTTTGTTTTTTTTAAATATATGCTCATTTTGAATTAATGACAGCAACATGTTTCAAAACCGTTGGGACAGGGGCAACAAAAGACTGGAAAAGTTGTGAAATGTTTAAAAAAATTAATTAGGTACAGGTCAGTAACATGATTGGGTATTAAAAGAGCATTGAAGAGAGGGGAATCTCTTTTGGGGATCACATCATCTACAGTACATAATACCATTAAAAGATTCAGATAATCTGGAATAATCTCTGTATGCAAGGGATAAGGCCGAAAACCAACATTGGATGCCCATGTTCCTCAGGGCCTCAGGTGAAACTGCATTAAAAGAGACACAATTCTGTAGTGGAAATCACTGCATGGGCTCAGGAACACTGAGCGTTCATCACTGTAACCACAAATGCAAGTTAAAACCATATATTAAAAATATCCAGAAACACTGCTGCCTTCTCTGGGCCAGAGCTCATTTACGATGGACCGTGGCAAAGTGGAAAACTGTCCTGTGGTCTGACGAATTTGAAATTTTAAATTCTTTTTGGAAATCATGGACACTATGTCCTCTGGGCTAAAGAGGAGAGGGACCATCCAGCTTGTCATCAGTGCACAGTTCAAAAGCCAGCATCTGTGATGATATGGGGCTGCATTAGTGCATACGGCATGGGTAGCTTGCACATCTGGGAAGGCATTGTTAATGTTGAATGATATATAAAGGTTTTGGATTAACATGCTACCATACAGATGACCTTTTTTTTTCTTCTTTCAGAGAAGGCCTTGATAATTTCAGCAAGACAATATCAAACCGTATTCTGCACATATTACAACTGTATGGCTCTGTAGTAAGAGAGTCCAGGTGCTAAACTGGCTTGCTTGCAGTCCAGACCTGTCTCCCATTGAAAAACATTTGGTGCATTATGAAGCACAAAATACAATAAGCTGTTGAGCAAATGAAATTGTATATCAGGCAAGAATGGGACAGCATTTCTCTTTCAAAACTACAACAATTTGTCTCCTCAGTTCCCAAACATTTACAAAGTGTTGTTAAAAGTAGAGGTGTTGCAACACAGTGGTAATGAGAAGGGCAGGTGGTACAGTGCATGCCTCTGCCAAGCCACATATTAGCAACATCAAAATCAAATCACCTGAACATAGAATAATATTAAAGCCAAATTTCATCACAATCTGTTCACTACTTTTTGAGTTACGTTGGGAAACAATTCCTGGATTCACACACACATCTGGAGCCACATACGTATCCAGATTTGCATCAAATTATAATCAACTGTTCCTTGGCCCATAGCCCACCTTTCCACAAAATTTAATCAAAATCCATTCACTACTTTTTGATTTACATTGGGAAAAGACAAACAAACAGAGGCCAAAAACATAAGCTCCACCAACAAAGTTGGCAGAGATAAATATGCCCGTCACAACTTTTTTTGAAAAGTATTGCTGGCATCAAATTCAAAATGAGCATATATTTTTCAAACAACTATAAAATTTTTCAGATTCAATATCTGAATATTTTACATAGCATCCCAACTTTTTTGCAATTGGGGTTATAGATTCATGACACGTTACCTGTTACCTATCTTCTTTGCATCTATAAGAGTTGCATAAGGCCTCAACGTCCATCCTCTGTTTACTCCTATTCCTTGCTGTAGACCATACTTCATCTCAGCTCTTAAAAGGTGTAGCAACTTGGTCTTCCGGGTTGAGGGTTTGGCGTCAGGCCAATCACCTGGCACTGTAAAAACAATATGATTACAGAAACCTTCATGGCACATAATCCCAATTAAATTCATAAATCCATTTAATTTTCAGGTTGTAACATTCCAAAATGTGGAAAAGTTCAAGGAGTGAATACTTATACTGGGTACTGTATATATTCAAAATCTGCAAGGCAAGGTCTGGTCTCTTTTTGTATATCTTTTGAAACACTATAACCCTGTTTATGTACATGCCTGAGCAAATTAGGATGTGTTATTAAATGGGCTTGCTAGGGGGTACCACAAATACCCAAATATGTTATAGTAAAAGCATGGAAATAAAGCAAACGTGTCCTGGTGTGCTGAAATGGCCCATTTTAGAGAAGTAGTAAAGTGCCCGATGAAAACTCATTTTTCTCCAGCGCCTGTCGGTCGCCTTGCAGCATCTGCAGCCCACTACATGTGGTGTTGTGTGCTGTATTCCTCACAGACCGGGTCAGGAGCATAAACACAGAGCTGTAACGTACAGTCTCAGATTTCTGTTTGAAGAAGCAGCCCTGTGAGTGCTGATAGCTGAGTCCTGCGCTCTCCTGATCATCTATGCAATACCTGCTGGTTGCCTGCTGACTGAGGAGTCTTCACTATCCCTAACCATTTCCTTACTTCAAAGAAGCTGTAACTATGCTGAGTGGAGCCAGGACTATCCCTAGATACGCCAATGTGAAATTGCCTCCTCACACATTGTGTTTGGTCCCAAATTCTGTTTTTAGTTATTCAGATATGTTTGGGACAGATGGCGCGCTCTGATATTTGTGATAATGGGTATTTATTTTATTACAAAGTCATTTACAGGTGCATCTCAAAAAATTAGAATATTGTGGAAAAGTTTGGTTTTTTTTCGTAATTTAATTCAAAAAGGTAAACTTTCATCTATTCTATATTCATTAAACATAAAGTGAAATATTTCAAGTCTTTTTTGTTTTAATTTTGATGATTATGGCTTACAGCTCATGAAAATCAGAAATCTAGTATCTCAGATTATTAGAATTGTCAGTGATGTGGCGTAGAGACGGATGTAGGGAATCGCCAGGAAGATGTTTACTCTACAGGTGTGCACTATATACAAATGTGAGGCAAGGTCAGAGAAAACAACAACAAGTAAAACAAATGAGACTAAAACTGAACAAACAAAGTAGAGTCATTGAGCCAGACCATAAACCAGAATCAAAAATGGAATACTAAACGTGACTGAAACACAAAACAGTGACTATCATAATGCTTCGCAATGAGAGCGTGCCATCAGCGTCCTTTTATGCACGTGTCCTGATTGCGCTCCAATCAGCAACAGGTGTTCACCGTGAACCAACTGTCCCCAAGGGTACCGGTATGTGCAATGTGCTTCGTGTGCACGAACAAAAACACGGCACTCGAGCTGAGTCAGGCTCTAGTGTGTGAAGGCGTGACAAGAATATTTCCTAAGATCAATCAAAAAAGGATTTATTATACAGAAATATCCAACTACTGAAAAGTATATTCATTTATACACTCAATACTTGTTTGGGGCTCCTTTACCATGAATTACTGCATCAGTGCAGTGTGGCATGGAGGCGATCAGCCTGTGGCACTGCTGAGGTGTTATTGAAGCCCAGGTTGCTTTGATTAGTGGCCTTCAGCTCGTCTGTATTTTTGGGTCGGGTGTTTCTCATCTTCCTTTTGACAATAACCCATAGATTCACTGTGGGGTTCAGGTCAGGTGAGTTGGCTGGCCAATCAAGCACAGTAATATCGTGGTCAGCAGACCATTTGGTCATAGTTTTGGCACTGTGGGCAGGTGCGATGTCCTGCTGGAAAAAGAATTCGGCATCTCCATAAAGCTCGTCAGCAGATAGAAGCATGAAGGGCTCTAAAATCTCCTGGCTAAAATCTATGTTGACTTTGCACTCGATGAAATATAGTGGACTAGCACCAGCAGATGACGTGGCACCCCAAATCATCACAGACTGCAGAAACTTCACACTGGACTTCAAACACGTTGGATTCTGTGCCTCTCCACTCTTCCTCCAGACTCTAGGACATTGATTTCCAAATGAAATGCAAAATTTACTTTCATCTGAAAAGAGGACTTTGGACCACTGAGCAATAGTCCAGTTCTTTCTCTCCTTAGCTCAAGTAAGCTGCTTCTGATGTTGTCTCTGGTTCAGGAGAGGCTTGATATTTGGAGTGTGACAGTTGTAGCCTCTTTCCTAAAGATGTCTGTGCATGGAGGCTCTTGATGCACCGACACCAGCCTCAGTCCAGTCTTTGTGGAGCTCTCCCAAGTTCTTGAATTGATTTTTCTTAATAATCCTCTCAAGGTGGCGGCACGGTGGTGTAGTGGTTAGCGCTGTCGCCTCACAGCAAGAAGGTCCGGGTTCGAGCCCCGTGGCCGATGAGGGCCTTTCTGTGCGGAGTTTGCATGCTCTCCCCGTGTCCGCGTGGGTTTCCTCCGGGTGCTCCGGTTTCCCCCACAGTCCAAAGATATGCAGGTTAGGTTAACTGGTGACTCTAAATTGACCGTAGGTGTGAATGTGAGTGTGAATGGTTGTCTGTGTCTATGTGTCAGCCCTGTGATGACCTGGCGACTTGTCCAGGGTGTACTCTGCCTTTCGTCCGTAGTCAGCTGGGATAGGCTCCAGCTTGCCTGCGACCCTGTAGAACAGGATAAAGCAGCTAGAGATAATGAGATGAGATCCTCTCAAGGTTGCAGTCATCCCTGTTGCTTGTGCACCTTTTCCAGCCAGCCTTTTCAGCAATGACCCTCTGTGGCTTACCTTCCTTGTGGAGGGTGTCGATGATCGTCTTCTGGACAACTATCAGGTCAGCAGTCTTCTCCATGATCGTGGTTGCATATACTGAACTAGACTGGGAGATACACGGTATTTATCCTGTTTGACTGGAGATTTTCTCAAACTAGAAATTAAATATTTTAATATTTTGAGATGGTTTTTTTTTGTGCTGTATGCCATAATTATCAAAATAAAAATAGAAAAATCCTTGAAACATTTTAGTTTACATGTAATGAGTCTATAATATATTAAATTTTCACTTTCTTAAATAACTGATGGAAAATATTGAACTTTTTCACGATATTCAAAATTTCTTGAGATGTACCCATATGTCAACAATCGAGCTGAAATTGTGAAATGCAAGTGTTAAGGACATGGTACACAAAGGGATCATCTAGAGTTTGGAAATCTCAGGGCCAAGCAAAAAGGAGCAAATAAGGAAGTCAAGGATTGAAGTTCTATCTAAAAAAGCATCCTGACACTGAAACTCCTTGTCCTTTTCACTCTCTTGGTTACCTTTATTACTTTGGTCACAGTGGGTCCAGTGGGCCTGTTATGCCAGTGAAACCCAAGATCCTTTAACCCAGACCAACCCAAGGAGCCTGCCATGTCGCAAGCACTATAACTTTATCACTTCCCGTAATGCTCCCCCCACACACCTTTATCTGCTTCCCTCCATTGACTCCGTTTGCCTGACAGCAAAAGATCTGTATTATTTATCATTTAGTATTATCTTCTATATAAAATCAATTATGGATTTGTCAGTAAGAAAGATCAAAGACCGCGTCCTATCTTCTCAATTTTGCTTGCAGTTAGTGCCACTAAGTATATATGAAGAGGTGGATCAGGTAAACCTTATCTTGGTGTTTCCTATTCTGAATTTGATCAAATGACTGCATTTGCAATGTTGCACTTTACCCTCAGGAACCACATACTTCTGGCATTTTTATGATCCTGCTCATTAAAATTAACTGTTTGGTTGTTTAAAAAAATAGATTTCCTTTTAATGTTACCTTCTTCACTCAGCCTTATTCACTCAGGCTTAGGCTTCATTTCATTGCAACAAATTGGAATTGACTCAGTTATAATGTGTCCTATTTTTTGACATATGGATAATTGTGCTCTCTCTCAGGCCTAATAACTGGACAATAAAATGATGGCGATATGTACCTCAATAGAAATAAGAAAGTTGTTCGATAGAATGTTCAGTATTAAAATGCATTAAATGTAAACCACCAGGAAACCACATTATGATTAGTCATAGTTTGGTTGCATTAACAAACCCCAAGCATGCTCCCTCCCTGGCTCATAAACAGTCTATCATATCCATTGATAATTGAGTGTGCTACAAGTGACACACAAACAGCCAATCATTGAACAGATTGCACTATCAACGTGTGACGCAACAACAGAAAAAGCATGGAATGAGAAAATGAGTGCAGACGATGAGGAAATTGTTGATTAAAGTAAGGTGTTTAAATTCAAAATAAAATGGTTAATTCAACCTTTTTTTTCCTGGTAATTATTAAAAATAGGTCATTAAAATGATCAATTATTGGGCTCCCAAGTGGTGCAACAGAAAAGGGTTCACCTAGTTTGAGTCCCAATGTTGCCACAGCCATCCATGACCAGAAGCTCAAGCAAAATTGGCTTGTGCTGTCATTGAGAAAGGGGTGGCATACACTCTGCAGTGACACTATCCAATCATGGGTGCCTGTGAGCTCATGCGTGTGGAGGTGGGCAGATAGCGCTTTCCTCCAAGTGTGTTATGCAGCATCAGGGGCTGCATATGAGCAGCAGCTTGAAAATATGCTGTTGGCTGGCATCATGTGCCTTGGAGAGCTGTCTACTGGGTGGGAATTGGCCATGACTTAATTAGGGTGTTAAAGTTTTTTTTAAGATGCATTGACTGAAATTAAACATTTGGATGATGTACAGTATATACTGTGCTCATATACAGTGTGTGTATGTGTGTGTATGTATATATATATATATATATATATATATATATATATATATATATATATAATTTATTTATAGGGGTACAGTAGGAGTACATTTCTGTCCCTCAAGGTACAATCTACACTAATGTACCCCCTAGATAGAGAGATGTCAGCATGGTGATGTAGTGGTTAGCACTGTCACCTCACCGCAAGAAGGTTCTGGGTTTGAGCCCAGTGGCCGACAGGGGTCTTTCTGTGTGAAGTTTGCATGTTCTCCACGTGTCTGCGTGGGTTTCCTCTTGGTGTTCCGGTTTCTCCCACAGTCCAAAGACATGCAGGTTAGGCTAATTGGTGGCTCTAAAATTGTCCATAGGTGTGAATGTGAGTGTGAATGGTTGAGAGGAGAAAACCTCTATAATAATCCAGTAGAAGGCAACGGGAAACCACTACTGTAATTTTCCCTAGACACTTTGATGGCTGAAGCCATCAAAGCAGCCATATCACTGTAGTGATGTGCCAAAATGGATGGATGGAGATAGAGAGAGAGATTTATTAAGGTAAAATTACATACAAGTAGGACAGTATACTAATGTACAGTTGAACTAAATACATGAAACTAAACCAAGGATAGCACAACAAAGTGTAAACCATTTTATTTCCATTATGGTCCTAAGAAAAAATTCAGGATGGCACTATGTTGACTGTTTAATAATGTAATTAAGTGTAATATTTAAAACCAAATTTGTACAAATGGCACTGAGTAGAAGAATCATAAATTTTAACAGCAAAAAAAAAAAACCTGAATTGCTGGCTAAACATTGATATAAAAGACAAGGTATAATCGTATTATAATACACCCAAGAGTAGCACCATGTAGTTGAGCATTACAGAAGGATCGCATCAAGAACCCTATCGCAGAACATGCAGAAGGCTAACCGCAGACCAGTGAAATTAAACTGACCAAAATAATTTAAAACTGCCCACTCTCCGCTGTCTGAAGGCAGTTAAATAAATGCCTATTTCCTTTGTGTTTAAAACTAGAGTGACTGGATTGGCCAAATGCTGTTTGGCAGATCATTCCATGACTTAATGGCATTGAACACAAAAGTTTTTTGACCATGGCTGCCAGACTTGGGCATTGCCAGAGAGTATTAACTAAACCTAGTGTAATGAGTATGGATATTGGTCACTCTAGTTTCAGCATATATGCAGAGCCATGGCCGCACTTTTGTTTATAAATGCCTTGAGCCATCAAGAATGGCACAGGAATAGTTTTAAGCATTAACAATAAATCTAATATAGTAATTTTTATGATTAAAGTGATTTATATAGGTAGCGGTCTGAGTGAATGACCTTGACGTCCGTAACGTCACAACAGGAAGTCTATCGGTCTCATCACCATTTCCGCTATACTAAAATACAGAGCTGACTGCAACTCCGATCCTCCATTTTGAGCTAATTTATCGCCACGCCACATAGATGTGTTGCTGGCCGGTACAGCAACATGACAGAAGGTGGATTTACGTTGCATTCGTGGCCCAAGAATGTTCAAACTGCAAAGGTTTGGATGCGTTTTGTGAGAAGTTCACGGGCACGTTGGGTGGCTATGAAGTGGTCTCTCCTCTGCTCTGCACATTTTACTGAGGACTCGTACAAAACCTCTGATATGTTGAATGAAGTCAAATCAGTCTTAGTTGAGCAAGTCGGTAACGGTATTTATTTCTTTCACCATAAATTTTTATTTATATGACTTTGGTCTATAGCTGTAAAAGGCCTCGGCCTTAAAACCAATTACCGCTGTGACGTCACACACTCGGGGCTGGCTGGCAGCTCGAATGCCAACTTTGTGGTCGATTTTAACTCTCAAAAATGTATATATTTTTTAAATTCCCATTTATGCAGCATACAAGAGTCAAGAATGGTGATACTATCCACTCAGAAATTTATTTTAAAATAAAGGTTCTGCGTATCTACTTTAAGTATGAAGGTGAAATGCCATTCAGGACTTTAAACAGATGAGTTACACCAGAATACCATACGCTTTGCTCAACAGGTAACCACCCAATCTTTCTAAAGTCAGATACAGAGAGGTGTGCTCGTGGATCCAAGCCAAGGATGAAACGTATCAGCTTATTCTGACAAATCTGTAGGCTGTGTTTTGATTTCCTGCTCAAGCCAAAAAAACCAGGAACAGGAGGCATAGTCAAAGTGACACTGCACTAAAGCTGTAGCTAAAGTGCGCTGTGCACTTTGACTGAGAAAGTGTGCTTGTCTGTAGAGGAATTTTAGGTGAGAATTTGCAAGCTGTACAATTTTCTTGCCTATATTTTCTCCATTAAGAATTTGGTCCAGGGCACACCCCAAGTAACTGACAGAGTCTTTAGCCACTATTTCAGCTCCATTATGTGTAATGGTTAGTTGAGACCGTTTACTAATTTTTCTCTTGGTGCCAAACAAAATTGATTCAGTTTTGCCGAGATCCAATGAAAGTTTATTGAGAACCAACCATTCATTAATCTTTTCCAACTCCCTTCTCAATCAGTTTTCAACGTACTCCACTGATCTGCCCGAAACTAATAAAGCTGAATCGTCGGCATATAACAAAAGCTTAAAAGGCACAGCTCTGTGCATGTCATTAACATAGGTCAAGAGAAGCAGGGGCCCCAAAATTGAACCCTGTGGAACCGCAAAGACAATATCTCTAGGAATAGAATGAACACCATTGACCTACGTCTCGTTATTAGACCTCAAGGTAATTATGTGTACCTTTTTTAGGGCCAAAAAGGTAAATGTATGGTCCCAAGCAGTATATAAAGGGGACAAATAAGCAACTTAAAGGGTACTGCCCCAGTGACAACCCATTGTATCTCTAAAGGTACAGTAATGTACTTTATTTTCTGAGTGTATGTGTATATATATATATATATATATATACCAGAGCAAACCCACACAGACACGGGCATAACATGCAAACTCTCCACAGAAAGGCCCCTGTCAGCCATGAGGTTCGAACCCGAAAACTTCTTGCTGTGAAGTGACAGTGCTAACCATTGCACCACCATGCCATCCAGAGGGAGCTGGTTGAAGCTTTTTTTTTTTTTAATTCCAGTAGCAGGGGAGGGCTCTCTGGTGGGTGGGAATTGGCCATGACCAAATTGGGGGTGGGGGAGATAGCAATAATTATCAATATTAACTGAAAGGAAGCGTTTTATTCTGACATCAGATTCCCGGGTACAGCAGGATGCTTTAATTCAGTTTTTATTTATTGTTGGATCAGTATTCTACTGAATTATTAATTTCAATTTTTGAAAAATTTCTATGGGGAAATACCCCAGTTTTTAAGTAGGCAAATTTTAGAGACCTTTTCAAAAGTTCAGCCTACCCCTTTAAAAGCAAAGCCATCAAACTCAAACCTTTTGATCAACCTAGTAACCTTCTACCTTTCCCCAAGGGCTCTTTTTAACACCATCGTTATTGGCCCTGAGCCCATCAGCTTGTCCTCTAGCCTAGCACAGCCCCCCCATTGGACTCAAAATAGGCCCATTACCACAAGGGTCTCAAAGGGGACAAGACCCTAGCACTCTGCCTGGCCCTAAAACACTGCATACTTGTCTGTAAAAATACAAAGAAGGGGTTCTCCCATTCCCTAGCCATTATTTATTCTCTTTTGTAGGGCCTTGAATATGCACTTTTTACACAGACTTTGGGGTCACACGAAAGACTACAGAGTTATTTACCCCATAGCACTCATATTGCTCACAGGAACACCAATCTGCCCTTAATTTCACCCTCACCTGGCTGTCATGCTGTGGGATAGTAAAATAATGCACAGTGGGTTAGGTGCCTGATTGTCAGGGAACTTGCAGGCATCATCATTTCTGAGTACGTCTTCTCTTCCTGGGGTTAGACCAAGAAGGATTCTGAGCGCTTCATATGTTATTGAAGCTCTACGGCTTTACATGGTTTTTCTGCTCGCTGATTATAACAGGACAAGCAACTGTATCAACCAGAATGCTGACAGTTTCCATTCACGTTGCTATCCTGTTATCATAGAAAAGACCTGTATAAAAATCTGTGCTGACCAGAAGCAAAAATCCTCCCTTGTCTGCATGGCCAGTATGAAATGGCAGCATGGCAAGAGGCCCAGGACGTGCTCTACTTGCCATGAACTCCTCATATACCCCCATTATCTCTCACAGGCTGAGCTGTTTGGTCCAAGATCTTTATGAGAGGGTAGGTAAGGGACACAAGGAAATGAGGTGACCTCAGGGTCAGGTGTGGGGTCAGGGTGGACCATAGCCCTGCCATCTCTCTCTCTCTCTCTCTCTCTCTCTCTCTCTCTCTCTCTCTCTCTCTCTCTTCTCTCTCTCTCTCTTGTCTAGTCTAGGTCGGACTGTCCCTGCAAACTAAATGTGGAGAAATAGAACTCCAGCTATCCTTGACCCTGCATTCATATGACTTTAATTAAGACATTTAAATTTGTTTACAAGCTCCTCTGGTCTTAAATCTTCCAGGTCTGTGTCCCCATCTCATACCCATTCTTGGTTGCCAGTATTGTCCCTAATGCCACAGACTGCCTGCCCTTTAAGCATTCCTTTCTTCTTCCCTCTCTTAATATGGTGTTGGATATTCATTTATGGTGCCATTTTAACTGTTTTTTCCCCCCAGGCATGCCTTACAAGCTATTAGAGAATCTACAAAATTGTATGCTGGGAGACACCCCTCTAAGATGTTAATCTGTTGGCTTTATGAAAGCCTAGTCACCTCAGTAAACCCCTTCCTTCGATGGAACCGATGCTCTTTATGGCTCCATCAGGCACCCAACTGAACGACTAACTGCTGACCTCTTGACTTGGCAGTCAAAACCATATGAGGAGAATCTTTGCTCCTCTCCATACCACCCCCATCCCCAAACTGCCTTTCTCGTTGTTTTTTGTTCCACTCACATAATGAGGTTTGCATTTGGTTATTTATTTTTATTTATTTTTTTTGTCCTCAGATGCTTTTAATTTTGCTCAGTGTTGCATCATCACCCAGCAATGCGTGCATCATTCTCAGTACAGCAGTAGTACTGAAATGGTAGTGGCATATTGGTGAATGTTGCACTGGCTAAATATAAGTGCACCATGTATTGCTGGGGTTTTTAAAAAAGTTTACAAAACATTTTCTGGATACTTTATTATCTACCCTATTAGTAGAAATACTTACTTAGTAGTTCAAAATTTTCCATGTATAATTTGTGTTGAATTTTTTCTACCTTTCATTAGTAGTCATTTTTTGATCGTTGATCATTGTCAACTCAAAAAGGACACTGCGCTCAGCACATTGCTCTCATGACATCGCTAATGCTAATACACATGTACCAATGTCATGCATACTACCATAATAGTGTCACTGTACTTTAAATGGTCTATAGCATGTAGTCCTGTGGTGGTCTTTCCATTGTTGGATGAAGTTGTATTTCGCAAAAGATTGGCCAATAATTTGTAAATTGTATATCTGCAAAACATTTGAAAAAAATTGACAATAAGTGTGTTGTGTATGTAAAAAAAAAAAAAGACATGACAAATTAAAGTCAAAACTAGTGGCTCTTTTTTTCTGTGGCAGGCATTTTGTTTATAGGCAAACCTTTAGAGGGAAGGGTCACTACTAATCAATGCAGAGTTATTCTGACTAATGGCCTTTATTCTCCTGATAGGAAAGGATCTCTTGCAGGATGACAATGCCAATATCCACAGGGCATGAGGTATAACTAAATGGCTTCATGAATATGAAAAAAGGATATACATCATATACCATGACCTGCAAAGTTACCAGAATTATCCATAGTGTCCCATCCCTCCAGAACAGTTCCAAAGACAATATGCCAAGGACATATTGCTAATCAGAATTTTGGAACGCCTCGAGTTTGTGTTTTATTATTAATTATTTGCCACAAAATAAATAAAATAGTACAGAATAGCAAGAATAAGGAAAAATCTATTAATCTTCAATCTTAATGTGCTTGTTTTCAGATTCCAATAAGACCCTTTATGCTTTATTGTATGCAGGCACATGTAATGCAGGCACACCTGGATGGTAAACCATTTAAGCCTATAGATAAATAAAAGACTCATGGTGGTAATATTAATTACAAAACATAAATATTATGTGCTGTACTACAAATTAATTAAGGTGATAAAATTTATTGACCTTTTCTAATTATACTAGATCTGGATAGTTCCAACAAAATAGTCATATCTCAAAAAAAAAAAAGTTTGTGTGGAGGGATGAATGGATAGATAGATCCCATAGATATATCTTTACACATCCTGTTTGCACCAGACTGCAAACAGGATGTTGAAAATCCAACCAGAAGGTCTCCTTTCATCAGTATCTGTATAATGAAATTGGATAATGCAGTAAAAACTCTCTTCAAGTGCACCCTAAGATTAACATTTACACAGAGTTAGGTTCTGTTTATTAGCAATTTACTAGCAGGTTTGTGGTTCCAAAAGGGTCCCTTAACTATTATATTTTAAATATACATGTAACTGCAGAGTTGCAACTAAAAGGTTACTAACAGTAAACAATAGAGTTTGCAGCCTGAAGGCTCGTTATGGGCGAGACAGGGCTAATTGAAAAATATGGGTTAAGTAAATGTTTAATTTCTCCATTGGGCTTGAGGTTCTAGAAAAGGCTTTGGAGCAACATAGAGCTCAGAGGTATGTTTGAGACATACGGTACACATAGATTAGTCGGTGTTCCTTTTCTTGAAAAATTGACCAAATATTTTAGTCTTATCCCTTGGTTTTCTTTAAGCTGTCAGTGGATCGACTTAGAACTTACAAGAACATGTCTTACTGAATACTCGGTGTTGTGACTTATTTACTACAGATCACAACAAAAATATGTATTTGATAACCAATTGTATAAAGTACCTGGTGAATTCATTCATTTCTATAATACCTCTATAGTAACTATAGCTGCACTTGATGTTCACACTGTACCCGAGTAGATAAGTCTCATCTCATCATCTCTAGCCGCTTTATCCTGTTCTACAGGGTCGCAGGCAAGCTGGAGCCTATCCCAGCTGACTACGGGCGAAAGGCGGGGTACACCCTGGACAAGTCGCCAGGTCATCACAGGGCTGACACATAGACACAGACAACCATTCACACTCACACCTACGGTCAATTTAGAGTCACCAGTTAACCTAACCTGCATGTCTTTGGACTGTGGGGGAAACCGGAGCACCCGGAGGAAACCCACGCGGACACGGGGAGAACATGCAAACTCCGCACAGAAAGGCCCTCGCCGGCCACGGGACTCGAACCCAGACCTTCTTGCTGTGAGGCGACAGTGCTAACCACTACACCACCGTGCCGCCCGAGTAGATAAGTGAGTTTACTAAACAAAGATGTGCCGTGTCCAAAATCACTCACTCGTTCACTACTCACTATATAGGGAATTACTATATAGAGGACTATATAGTGAGCTCATTGATGAAATGAAAAAACACTTTCCGACACTACTCCATCGCGCCGTTATTTACGTCATTACTGTCACACAATTAAAACATGCCAGATCAGTCGGCTGGTGGGTTTTCAAAATAATAAATACATGCATGTATTTCTGTGATAAATCCATATGATACTGAGCGTATGTCCCACATTCAAAAATACAAAGTACTTTATGTCTGCTGCATCTTTCAGTTCTTTTAAATCAAGGCTGAATACTTTCTTCTTTGCCGCTGCCTTTTATTAAATCAAATTTGAGGCTTTTGATTTGATTTCTTTCAATGCGACCGCAATGCACGATGGGATATATTGCTTGGTTAGTGACCATCGGTTGTACGCTACTTTTCGTGATGCATTGTGGGATACTTTGAATGCACTATATAGGGTGTAATAATACTCACTATACATTCGGACAGCACTACAAAATGGTGAACTCACTATATAGTCCACTATATAGTGAGTAGGGAGTGATTTTGGACACAGAGGTGGTGTGTATGTTATGCTACAATAGTTAACAAAAACTAAAACATAATAAAATGATACAGTGAAATCCTAAAACAGCTGAGATCTATATTTCAACACATTTGATACTTTTTTTTATCCTGAAAGCAACAGAAATAAAACACAAAGGCAGACATGAATGCATTTCTGTTTTAAAAGCAGAAACTGGCAGCTGGCAGATCAAGAGCGAGTGTCCAGTCAGATTGTTATGCTACAGAATGTGCAGTCTGTACTTGTGCATTTCTCTCTAACAATTAGACACAAAATTTACTGAAACAAACATGTACAGTATACAAACAAAATAATGGATGGATGGATACTGATCCCGAAGAGGAAATCTGCACACTACTAATAAAATTAGCCCTTTAATACAAGAGTTCAAAATGAAGTATTAAAGTTCCTGTAACCCAGAGATTATAAAATGTTGTCATGAGTCCTCCAGAACAAAATTTAGTAGATAAGGTATGAGATCAGAGTACATTTCATTTACTGATGGGGTCATAAACTCTATCATCCACTTTTGGAAGCAATGTATTGGTGCAGAAACTAGTGTCATATTTTAAAAGCAGTTTTATCATGACATTTTAAAGGGATAATGTACAATTGGCCATTATTGCAAAATAAATCCCGACAGGGTGATGTGAATGTGGTCCATAGCACTGCGCTGACCATCATCATCGCCCTCTCACTCAATAAAGGAGCACAGGCTATTGAGCATTCATCTCCAACGCACACAGTTTTGAGAGATCTTTTCGAGCCGACTCCAGGTGTACCCTTCTTTCCTCATCTCTGCCTCCACGTCTCTCCTCTACATATTCCGTGGTCTTCCCCGGCTGTGTCTTCCTATTGGATTCCATGTCAGTGCCAGTTTTGTGGTGATGTTTCTTGGCTTTCGCAAAGTATGACCAATCCATGCCCATTTCCTTTTACTAATAAGTTGCTCTACTGGCTCCTGCCCTATTTGTTCCCATAGATCTTCATTCCTGATAATTTCTGGCCACCAAATTCCTAAGATTGTTCTGAGACATTTGTTGATAAACACTTGAACTTTCTGTGACATCGTCTTTGTAGTCCTCCAAATTTCTGTTTTTATAGTGTTAAAGATTTGCAGTTTGGTCGATCTTTTGATTTTGTTACTGGTCTTCCATATCTTCTGTAAGCTGTTAAATGCTGCTCTGGCTTTTCCAATCCTGGCTTTGACATCTTCATCTGTTCCTTCACTAGTGCTGACAATACTTCCTAAATATGTAAAAGATGAAGCGTCTTCAGTGTCTCCCTTCTTCAACACTATGGGGGTCATTTCTTCTGTTATTTATCCTCATGGACTTTGCTCACTGATAAGCCAGGTTTGGAAGCTGACTCTTCTAGTAGAGTGACCTTGTCCTGCACTTGATTGTAGGTATGCAACAGTAAAGCAATATCTTCCATGAAGTCCAAGTTGTCCAGCTGATTGCTGCTGATGGGTAAATAACCATGGGTAAATGAAAAAATGGGGAAATAACCAGGGGCGATTTCTCAGAGACAACAAGGGAAGCCAAGCTTCCCCTAAAATTCTCTCCCCAAACTGCGGCATCTACGACGTTGAATTCTCATTAAAACAATAACTTGCATAACATAATATATGCCCAAGATTGTATTTACGTTCATAACTATCCTGTAACTTATTTGAGTGATGTCTGACGAACTTGCAGTTCGCTACGAGAATCACCTTTGCTGCCAGGCTGTAACCAGCGTTGCCAGATACTGCTGACGTTTTCCAGCCAAAATATGTTCAAAACCCGCCAAAATGCACTTAAAACCGCCCAATCTGGCAACACTGGCTGTAACCTTTCTTATTTCAATGGGCTCTATGGCTGGCAGCCGGGTATACGTTGCAGTCTATGAGAGGGCTCTGAACAGCCAATTTCGGCTAGTTGTTATTGGTTAAAATCGACAAAATCGTCACTTCCAGGGAAGCCGGGCTTCTCTGGGACTAAACAAGACAGTGGGAGGGACAAGAAGCCGGGCTGATGAAGGATTATTGGAGGTAGTGTTTGAAAGACATGAGGAGGGCAGGCTCTGTACTTCGGCGTCGGCGAGGAACACAGAAGTATGATCAGTCAGTCCCCAGCGGATGTCGAGAAAGTGTAGTCGTGTGCCAAAGTGCTGTCCGACTTTCTTTTCATATAAACGTTTCTTCTCATTGATGTCTCTGTACATTACTCTGTAAATAAATGTAAATATTACTCGTTGTGCTCCGTTAACTTTCATCCATTCTATCAGTTTGATCATTCGCGAATTCACTCGTTTATTTCATTTGTAGTTCAATCTGGTTGTAGGCTAGCTTGAGCCTTATTGGGATCTGCAGTGCTAGCTGCTAACAGAAATTGGTGAAGTCTCTGGAAAGCGCAACCAGTTAGTATGACAGGGTCACAGACCATTTTCTGGAAAAGGAGCGGAGGGCAGAATTTGTGTATAAATAGTGTGCATCATATAATGTTCATGAATCTGAAGTGTGTATATTGTTCAGTAATGTTAAGAGAATGGTGGGCTCTGTGTTATAGGTTATACCTGGGTATAATATTCAAGGTTCTGTGTGTTGCATAGCCTACCTGGTTATGAATTTCCAGACTGTGTTGCAGAAGATGTTCAAGGATGTGTTGCACAGCTGGGTGTTGTGTTAAAGACTCTGTGTTGCATATCAGGGTATGATGTTCAAGGCTCTTCGTTGAATAGCCAGTGATTTTTGGATGTTTGATATTTTTGATTAAGGATATGAGGCACTAGCCTGGCAAGCAAGACTATAACATGAAATGTACAAGCAAAAATACTTTCTGCCACTAGGTAGGGTTGTCTAGTTCACTATGCTAATGGGGCACACCTTTCTATGCTTTGATATCCGGCCTGCAGGTTTTACGATGAATGCGTAAAATGGGCTTCCCCTGTTTTAAAAACCAGCAGCCGCCACTGGAAATAACAGACCGTAGAATGCCGTAATTGACCAATCAGAATGGAGTATTCAACAACACCATGTAATAACAAAGCCTAGATTCAACTCTACTTTCATTTACAACATGGAAATCTCAGGGTGTCTTTTTTTTTTTATTCTTATTATTTATTTTTATAACCCCGATTCCAAAAAAGTTGGGACAAAGTACAAATTGTAAATAAAAACGGAATGCAATAATTTACAAATCTCAAAAACTGATATTGTATTCACAATAGAACATAGACAACATATCAAATGTCGAAAGTGAGACATTTTGAAATTTCATGCCAAATATTGGCTCATTTGAAATTTCATGACAGCAACACATCTCAAAACAGTTGGGACGGCGGCAATAAGAGGCTGGAAAAGTTAAAGGTACAAAAAAGCAACAGCTGGAGGACCAAATTGCAACTCATTAGGTCAATTGGAAATAGGTCATTAACATGACTGGGTATAAAAAGAGCATCTTGGAGTGGCAGCGGCTCTCAGAAGTAAAGATGGGAAGAGGATCACCAATCCCCCTAATTCTGCGCCGACAAATAGTGGAGCAATATCAGAAAGGAGTTCGACAGTGTAAAATTGCAAAGGGTTTGAACATATCATCATCTACAGTGCATAATATCATCAAAAGATTAGAGAATCTGGAAGTATCTCTGTGCATAAGGGTCAAGGCTGGAAAACCATACTGGGTGCCCGTGATCTTCGGGCCCTTAGACGGCACTGCATCACATACAGGCATGCTTCTGTATTGGAAATCGCAAAATGGGCTCAGGAATATTTCCAGAGAACATTACCTGTGAACACAATTCACCGTGCCATCCGCCGTTGCCAGCTAAAACTCTATCGTTCAAAGAAGAAGCCGTATCTAAACATGATCCAGAAGCGCAGACGTCTTCTCTGGGCCAAGGCTCATTTAAAATGGACTGTGGCAAAGTGGAAAACTGTTCTGTGGTCAGACGAATCAAAATTTGAAGTTCTTTATGGAAATCAGGGACGCCGTGTCATTCGGACTAAAGAGGAGAAGGACGACCCAAGTTGTTATCAGCGCTCAGTTCAGAAGCCTGCATCTCTGATGGTATGGGGTTGCATTAGTGCGTGTGGCATGGGCAGCTTACACATCTGGAAAGACACCATCAATGCTGAAAGGTATATCAAGGTTCTAGAGCAACATATGCTCCCATCCAGACGACGTCTCTTTCAGGGAAGACCTTGCATTTTCCAACATGACAACATGACATACTGCATCAATTACAGCATCATGGCTGCGTAGTAGAAGGGTCCGGGTACTGAACTGGCCAGCCTGCAGTCCAGATCTTTCACCCATAGAAAACATTTGGCGCATCATAAAACGGAAGATACGACAAAAAAGACCTAAGATAGTTGAGCAACTAGAATCCTACATTAGACAAGAATGGGTTAACGTTCCTATCCCTAAACTTGAGCAACTTGTCTCCTCAGTCCCCAGACGTTTACAGACTGTTGTAAAGAGAAAAGGGGATGTCTCACAGTGGTAAACATGGCCTTGTCCCAACTTTTTTGAGATGTGTTGTTGTCATGAAATTTAAAATCACCTAATTTTTCTCTTTAAATGATACATTTTCTCAGTTTAAACATTTGATATGTCATCCATGTTCTATTCTGAATAAAATATGGAATTTTGAAACTTCCACATCATTGCATTCTGTTTTTATTTACAATTTGTACTTTGTCCCAACTTTTTTGGAATCGGAGTTGTAATCAACACACAGAATTTAGCAATGCATATATTGAGAAACACCTTTCCAATAGTCTGCCTGATTTATGGTAAATTGTTTTGTTGTAATTATGTGGTTTTTAAAAATAAATGTGGTGATATTTAAAGGAAAATGAATAAATATCACCAGTAATAAGCTGCCTGTATGTTCCATCAGGTTCCAAATTCAACGAGGAGTAAATGACCCAAACAGCTATAAAGGCCTGGGGGACTGTTTCAGAACCATATTTCGTAAAGAGGGGTAAGCATTCAGCTTTCAGCCATGGCCATATGTACACTGTACATTATTGTATGTTTATCTTTTTTGTTTTGTTTTTTTTACCTTGCTGATTCTACACCATATATCCGTGTGTGCTTATAAATGTACCATGTTTACTTTTCTCTTACGTGTGTTTTTGTTTGAGTGCTTTAATGAGGAAAGAGAAAACATACTGAATACAGTGGTGCCTGAAAGTTTGAGACAAAAATATTATACTTGGTCATTTATTTATTTATTCAGGAAAATTATCCAATATTACATATCTGTGAGTGGCAAAAGTATGTGAACCTTTGCTTTCAGTATCTGGTGTGACCCCCTTGTGCAGCAATAACTGCAACTAAATGTTTCCGGTAACTGTTGATCAGTCCTGCACACCGGCTTGGAGGAATTTTAGCCCATTCCTCCGTACAGAACAGCTTCAACTCTGGGATGTTGGTGAGTTTCCTCACATGAACTGCTCCCTTCAGGTCCTTCCACAACATTTCGATTGGATTAAGGTCAGGACTTTGACTTGGCCATTCCAAAACATTAACTTTATTCTTCTTTAACCATTCTTTGGTAGAACAACTTGCGTGCTTAGGGTCATTGTCTTGCTGCATGACCCACCTTCTCTTGAGATTCAATTCATGGACAGATGTCCTGACATTTTTCTTTAGAATTCGCTGGTATAATTCAGAATTCATTGTTCCATCAATGATGGCAAGCTGTCCTGGCCCAGATGCAGCAAAACAGGCCCAAACCATGATACTACTACCACCATGTTTCACAGATGGGATAAGGTTCTTATGCTGGAATGCAGTGTTTTCCTTTCTCCAAACATAACGCTTCTCATTTAAACCAAAAAGTTCTATTTTGGTCTCATCCATCCACAAAATATTTTTCCAATAGCCGTCTGGCTTGTCCATGTGATCTTTAGCAAACTGCAGACGAGCAGCAATGTTCTTTTTGGAGAGCAGTGGCTTTCTCCTTGCAACCCTGCCATGCACATTATTGTTGTTCAGTGTTCTCCTGATGGTGGACTCATGAACATTAACATTAGCCAATGTTAGAGAGGCCTTCAGGCTACATCCACACGACAACGGCAACGAGATGTTATTTAAAAATATATCTCGTCCAAATGGGCAACGATCAGTAAAATATCAGGTCCATATGGCAACGCAACGCTTGCTGAAAACGATGCAATACACATGCCACACCTCTAGGGGCGCTGTAAGACGGTCCCTTCGGAGACACCAGAACAATAGAAGAAGTAAGGACGCATGCGCATAAACTATTATGCGCGAGACTTCATATTAGCCACAAAGTCAGGAAAATCTGTTCGTAAAATTACATTATAATGACCAAATACAATGAAAAGTATTTTTCCAGTCTCACCTGTGAAAGGTAATCCCATGTGATCTCGTTTGGATGGCAAACCTGTTGGTACAGTTAAACGCAGCTAATCTTTATTCTCCACTTTGACCTATCCAATATGGCGGCGAGGATGACGTATGATTCTATGCGGAAGGCGGCGTCTTTAATGGTCCGGAATAAATTGAATGCTACACGTTAATGGATTAATTTGTTGTTTCTCACCTGTGAAAGGTAATCCCATGTGATCTCGTTTGGACGGTAAACCTGTTGGTACAGTTAAACGCAGCACATGAATCTTTATTCTCCGCTTTGACCTATCCAATATGGCGGCGAGGATGACGTATGATTCTACGCGGAAGGCGGCGTCTTTAATGGTCCGGAATAAATTGAATCCTACACGTTGATGGATTAATTTGCTCTTCTACGCCCTTTTTGAGGAATGTATTGTCGGACTTAAACCAACATCTGAAGAGGTGAGATCGCTCCTTTTTTTCCCTATTTTTGCTGGCGGGATTGACTCTGCCCTAAGGGCAGAGTCTCTCTCTCTCTCATTTTGCACCATTACACAATAAATATTCACAGTGAAAATATTTTGTAAGCGCGTTTCATGAACCAAGTTATAGGATTTGTTGACAACTCGCATCGAGTTCGTTACACTTCTACCCGGCATGAAGCACTCACAGTCATGTGGTTGTGACGTCATCATAAACAAATCCGTTCTACTCATCCAGACGACTTCACAACGGCAACGTTGCCAGATCTTTCCACTCTGGAACCCGTTCTCAAAAAGATTGCGTTTTGGGCACCCAAAACGCCGGTGCCGTGTGGACGCCAGGCCTAAACGATAAGCAATTGTATCGGAGTCACCTGAATCCGTTGCCGTGTGGACAGGGCCTCAGTTGTTTAGAAGTTACCCTGGGGTCCTTTGTGATCTCGCCGACTATTACATGCCTTGCTCTTGGAGTGATCTTTGTTGGTTGACCACTCCTGGGGAGGGTAACAATGGTCTTGAATTTCCTCCATTTGTACACAATCTGTCTGACTGTGGATTGGTGGAGTCCAAACTCTTTAGAGATGGTTTTGTAACCTTTTCCCGCCTGATGAGCGTCAACAACGCTTTTTCTGAGGTCCTCAGTAATCTCCTTTGTTTGTACCATGATACACTTCCACAGACATGTGTTGTGAAGATCAGACTTTGATAGATCCCTGTTCTTTAAATAAAACAGGGTGCCCACTCACACCTGATTGTCATCCCATTGATTGAAAACACCTGACTCTAATTTCACCTTCAAATTAACTGCTATTCCTAGAGGTTCACATACTTTTGCCACTCACAGATATGTAATATTGGATCATTTTCCTCAATAAATAAATGACCAAGTATAATATTTTTGTCTCATTTGTTTAACTGGGTTCTCTTTATCTACTTTTAGGACTTGTGTGAAAATCTGATGATGTTTTAGGTCATATTAATTCAGAAATATAGAAAATTCTAAAGGGTTCACAAACTTTCAAGCACCACTGTATCTGCAGTTGTTGAGATATTTGAGAGTTTGAATCTTTCATGCACTAATCCTTCCTGGTATTGGAATATACGTATGTACTATGTATTCATGGCTAGAAAATGAAGTCATTATTTTGTTTTTCATTGGATGCACAACTGGTTACTATGTGCCAGATGACTTTACGGACAATATCTTTCATGTGGTTAGGTAAATGGAGATATTTTCCTCATCTCTCTCTCTCCTTCTGCACTGTAAAACCTAGCAGTGGAAATGACTAAATGAAATAAGTAATCACCACTCAACTAAGTTTAAAGTAGAACTGAAGTCATTTTTAAACTTGCTTTATTTCTTAATTAACGTGTTATTCAATCATGTTTTCGGTTTTAGTAACCCTATATTGTGACTCATATTGGCAACTAATTGCAATTAAATATTATTCTTATCGGCCTATTCGGTTTGTAGCCATGTTGAATTTAGTTTGTTTGGTCCACGGCAGGCGTCACTTACCCGCACGATCTTCATGAGACTTGTATGAGACTTCGAAACGTGAAGTGTCAGCCAGGTGTCAGTGCCGCCATTTTGAAAGCTGTTTTCCAAACGAAATATTGCACAAAAACGAGTTTAAATGACAATTACTGCCTACTTTTTTTCAAATTTTCCTGATTGCTATCAAAACAAACAAAACTTCCAGCTTGATTACATCAGCATTTGAAATGTTGGCAGATGTCGGTCACTTTGATTTCCGCTGTACATTTTATTTCCGTCCTGCGATGTCTCACACAGGTCTCAACGAATCTTGTTTATGGCCATTGCTTTGACATATGGACTGATATATTCCATAGTGTATTTCAAACACTCATAACTTGCTATAGCAGTGACAAAATAGCTATTAAAAATCCTATCCTATATTTAATAAAATGAGATAAATAGAATTTTGATAATGAAAAATTTTGCCTTCAGTTCTCCTTTAAATGTCAAATGTGTTATCTGAAGTTTAAGTTATGAGAGCTCAGTAACTGATCTTAGTTTGAAGAACTCTGATTGAAAATGTGATTGACACATGTGGCTCAACTTTTATTACTCAAGTAATATTAGTTTAAAATGACACACCAAACCTTCTTTCAAATTTCTCCTCAACATCTCATACAAAAATTCCTTGTTGGTATATTTGGTCATCCATCCATTATCTGTAGCCGCTTATCCTGTGCAGGGTTGCGGGCAAGCTGGAGCCTATCCCAGCTGACTATGGGTGAGAGGCGGGGTACAGCCTGGACAAGTCGCCAGGTCATCACAGGGCTGACACACAGAGACAAACAACCATTCACGTTCACACCTACGGTCAATTTAGAGCTACCAGTTAGCCTAACCTGCATGTCTTTGGACTGTGGGGGGAAACCGGAGCACCTGGAGGAAACCCACACAGACACGGGGAGAACATGCAAACTCCACACAGAAAGGCCCTCGCCGGCCACTGGGCTCAAATCCAGAACCTTCTTGCTGTGAGGCGACGGTGCTAACCACTACACCACTGTGCCGCCCTTGTATTTGGTCACTTAACTTCAATTCAGTTAGTTAGCAGATATTGAACAATAGAAGCCAAAGGTATTCAGTTCAAATTAGTAAAGGACCGGTTTCATAAAATCCCTTCAAATGTCGAGGTCTGGATAAGTGACTATCATGACTGAAAGGTGAGAACAGTTACCTTTAAACCTTAAATAAAATAAAATAAGAGACATGTTATTAATGCAGTAAGTAGTGTTGCCACCTTACAGCTCAGGGTCCTGGGTTAGATCTTGGTATCAGGTGTGGAGTTTCACATGTTCTCTCCATACCCAAAGGTGGATTACTTCAAATAAATTGCATTTAAGATAAAGTGGTTACCGAGTGTGTGTGAGCTGTTTTATTTCAAACATAGCTTTATAACCAAAAGAGCATTTCAAAATTGACCTAATTAGTTCTTTAAACTTAACTTGGTGGATGGGTTTAGGTAAGTGGAACAAAGAACAAGTTAAGGAAGCATGTGAATCTTTATAGGTCTGTGTACTCAAAGCAATCAATTTTAAAACCTAAATGGTTGAAGGCAATTAATTTTTAAATTCATTCTCACGATTAACGTTGTGTATACTTCCTCTACACCGCCTGTAAATCTTCATGATGGTCTTCTTCTTCATGATGATGTTGTTGTTGTTACTAGAGACTGTAGTGTTGTGAGAAAATGTTTCAGTTAAGAGAACCAGAAATAGACATATGATGGAATGGAGAATTGGGGGTTATGATATATAGTACCCACATTCTCAAGCCGACACAAGCAAACAGCCAGATCCTGTTTTATTGGAGATTTGGAATAGTGCTTGCCTTTTTGTCTATGGTGTGTTTTGTAGCGCTGACAGTTTTATACAACTAATCTGTTGTAAGGTGTGTGTGTGTGTGTGTGTGTGTGTGTGTGTGTGTGTGTGTGTGTGGCCACAGGTGACAGTGAAACAGCAAAAGTTCATGGGGAGTGACTGCTGTGAAATCCTTCACCAGCTCACAAATATTGCATGCCATTCTCACTCTCTGTGGAGCTGTCAGCAGTGCAATCAGCACACGCCTCCCCTGCAGACACCAGCTCTTCTTTCCTCAACTCCAATTATCACCCCTAGTATATTCGTGTTGTGGAATTACAGCCCAGTAGAAAGTATTATCATATCCACAGGGCAAGACAGTTTAGTGATAATTTACACCAATGGTGGAGGGATCCGTTATTGTAGAATTATTACTAGAAATAACCTTCTCACATATTTGCTTAGGTTCTATTTTGATAGAAATATTAAACCTCTCTGGCCCTGTTTACACTTGGTTTTAAAATTGCATCATGGATGATCAGATCGGCTTGGATTGCAAGTGGACAGCCGAGACACATCATCGTTTACACTTATGCGTATCGTGTGTTTTCAAGGTATCCAGCTGACCACTTGTGTTCAGAGTTTGTTACGCGTTACATCACTTCTGCTCGAAGGTCAAAATGCCCCGTGCACAGAAAATAATAATACTATCATTATTTTCTTGCACTCCAACCATGTACATCAGTGCAGTTCTCCATTTTTTTGAACAGTAGCGTGCAAAGCAACCACCATGTCCTGCATTTTCCTGTTGCATCCTTTTTGGGGACACATGACACATTAGCATTTACACTATAAAAGATATGTGGTCAAATGTGTACCAGACCATCCCAGCAAGTAGTTTGAATGATCAGATCCCAATGCGTCTTGATGGTCATTTACACTAGTATTTAGCGCTGTCCATTTGGGATCTGATTGCCTAAGATGCATTTTAAAATCAAGTGTAAACAGGCAATTATCTAAAAGCAAGGGATTCAACTGAGGATGAGATCACAGCTTTAAAGAGAACATGATTCCATGTTCTAGCATGTGCAACACGTCAGATAGGAACAGTACTAATGTAGAAATATACAACCCCAATTTCAAAAAAGTTGGGATGCTGTGTAAATTGTAAATAAAAACAATAATAAAAACAATAATTTGTACATCATGGAAACCCTATATTTAATTGAAAATAGCACAAAGACAACATATCAAATGTTGAAACTGAGAAATTTCATTGCTTTTTTTGAAAAATATATTCTCATTTTGAATTTGTCAGCAACACGTTTCAAAAAAAGTTGGAACGGGGCATGTTTACCACTGTGTTGCATCATCTCTACTTTTAACAACACTCTGTAAATGTTTGGGAACTGAGGAGACCAGTTACTGTAATTTTGAAAGTGAAATGTTGTCCCATTCTTGCCTGATATACAGTTTCAGTTGCTCAACAGTTCGGGGCCTCCTTTGTTGCATTTTGCACTTCATAATGCACCAAATGTTTTAAATGGGAGACAGGTCTGGACTGCAGGCAGGCCAGTTTAACACCTGGACTCTTTTACTACGGAGCCATGCAGTTTAAATATGTGCAGAAGGCAGTTTGGCATTGTCTTGGTGAAAGAAGGAAGGCCTTCCCTGAAAAAGATTTTGTCTGGATGGCAGCATATTGCTCTGAAACGTGTATATATCATTCAGCATTAATTATGCCTTCCCAGATGTACAAGCTACCCATGTCATGTGCACTAATGCACCTTCATACCAACACAGATGCTGGCTTTTGAACTGTCCACTGATAACAAGTCGGATGGTCCTTCTCCTCTTTAGCCTGGAGGACATAGTGTCCATGATTTCTAAAACGAATTTCTACTTTTGATTCATCAGACCTTGGGATAATTTTCCACTGCACCTCAATCCATCATAAAAGAGCTCAGGCCCAGAGAAGGTGATGGTGTTTCTGGATATTGTTTATATCTGGTTTTAACTTGCATTTGTGGATGCAGTAATGAACTGTTTTCACAGACGATGGTTTTCTGAAGTGTTCCTGAGCCCATACAGTGATTTCCACTTCAGACACGTGTCTGCTTTTAATGCAGTGTCTCCTGAGGACCTAAAGATCACAGGCACCCAGTGTCAGTTTTCAGCCTTGTCTCTTGCATACAGAGATTTCTCAAGATTCTCTGAATCTTTTAATGATATTATGGGCCACAGATGATGTGATCCACAAATTCTTTGCAATTTTACATTGAGGAACATTATTCTTAAATTGTTGCACTGTTTGCCCATGCAGTTTTTGGTGAACCCCTCCCCATCTTTACTTCTGAGAGACTCCGCCTCTCTGGGATGCTCTTTTTATACCCAATCATGTTACTGACCTGTTGCCAATTAACCAAATTAGGTTGTTTTTTTGTTTGTTTGTTTGTTTGGTTGGTTGGTTTTTTTTAGCATTACACAAATCTTTCAGTCTTTTGTTGCCCTGTCCCAACTTTTTTTGAAACGTGTTGCTGACGTCAATTCCAAAATGAGCATATATTTTTCAAAAAACAATAAAATTTGTTTCAACATTTGATATGTTGTCTTTGTACTATTTTCAATGAAATATAGGGTTTCCATGATTTGCAAATCTTTACATTCTGTTTTTAATTGTTTTACAGTGCCCCAACGTTTTTGGAATTGGGATTGTATTATGTACTGAACATTAGTAAATTGTGCACAGTTATTTCACAATCCATGTTGCATTTGTTGATTGGCAGGACAGTTGTAACTGAATGTGTCAAGATGTCAAACTAGTTGCCAGTGCCCAAGGCACGGTTCTGATTAATTTGGCCATAATTTGTGATTTAGTGTGGCTGAAGGCAGATGTGAGTTTATGTGTAATTGATCATGATCTCTCCATAGCTAAACAGAAAGTCTTAAATAAGGTAGTCTGGAACAACTAGTTGTCAAAAAAAAATGTGCAGGTGGTGATAAAGGTACAAGCATTTACTTGCCACAATTCACTCTTATTTGTTTTTATTTTGCCTGTATTTGGCAGGTATAATATTACATGTTTGTGTCTCTTCTTGCTGTTTCATGATTGATGATTCTGTGTTATTCTTAGCCAGGGACAAGGTTATAGCTTCCTTTAGTAAATAGCAATGTTTGCAGATGAAGCATGCAGGCTGATGATCGAGTATCAGGGCACCTGGGCTGCAGCATGCATAGGATCATGTGTATTTGAGAGATACTAAAAAGAAATATCTACTAGTTACTTGAAGTCCATATCCAAACCTAGACTGGAATCAAACATATGGCTCATTATCCAATTTGGTTAATGCGTTGTTTCCTTCCTCCCTTTTTGTTATGATGAGTTATGTGGCTCTGTGTTGAATGGGACAAAATGGGTTTATGGAAATCAAAGACAAATCACACCTATACAAACACCGGCAGCTGGACCCACACAGATCCTAAATGGGAATGGATTTGTTTACGAAGGCCTAGTGGAGACCTTGCGTGTGCTTTACATTTAGAGTCAAATCAGCATTCAAACCAGGCTCAGTCAAATATGGTCTTGAGTGTGTGTGTTACAAATCTGAGCTTTATCTCACCACCTGATGATTTCTCAGACTAACCACTCCCGGAAAGTGTGTTTGCATGCATCGGAGAAGGGTCTTCCTTTCTGACTGTGCGCTCCCACACTCGCGAAAGTTCACTTCTGTCAGTGCAGCCGGCTTTCCGTTGCCATCCTATTCATAAACTTGCAGAAAAGCGATACATTACGTCCCAGTGAATGAGTTATTTGTTTGTCAGAGGGAGAAATAGGCTTGCGAGATGGGTTGTGGTAAAACTTGAGGGAATCAAGCCATCTTTGTTTGCAGAAGCAACAATATTTACACCCAAAAGCAATCAGCCAAGAACATCTCTGTTGACCACGACTGGGTCATGTTTTCACAATACAGTTGTGTGGTGGGTTTCACACTCAGAAGTCATGTTACACTGTCTTCTCTGTCCACAAATGTGTGTTCAGTATCAACATGTGAATGATCTGCTACTCAAAAACCCTTCCTGCTCACTATGTTTCTCTTTCATTTTTACATTCTCAGCACAACCTACCTGACATGTAGAGCCTTGACAATTAAGTTCCGATGAACTTGAGCATACCATGAGGCTATTTTGGCTTCTCCTGGAAAATCTACAGTTAGTTCTGGCATTAGGTTGTCATTGTCTCAATCTCTTTTACATAGAATGTAGGCTTTGTTGTTGTTTTTTTTAACGCAAAGAGCATACATTTGTATTACATATACTGTACAGTATTTATTAGCATGAAAAATTTTATTACTTTGAAGTGTACATATAAAATCTTGTTTGCTTAAATGAAAATCTCATCTCATTATCTGTAGCCACTTTATCCTGTTCTACAGGGTCGCAGGCAAGCTGGAGCCTATCCCAGCTGACTACGGGCGAAAGGCGGGGTACACCCTGGACAAGTCGCCAGGTCATCACAGGGCTGACACATAGACACAGACAACCATTCACACTCACATTCACACCTACGGTCAATTTAGAGTCACCAGTTAACCTAACCTGCATGTCTTTGGACTGTGGGGGAAACCGGAGCACCCGGAGGAAACCCACGCGGACACGGGGAGAACATGCAAACTCCACACAGAAAGGCCCTTGCCGGCCACGGGGCTCGAACCCGGAACCTTCTTGCTGTGAGGCGACAGCGCTAACCACTACACCACCATGCCGCCCTAAATGAAAATCTAACCAGTGAATTTGAGAAATGATTTGAGAAATGTTGTTTATTAAGTGGCTTTAATTCAGAGATATTAGAAATTTCAGAGATGTTAGAAATTACTTTCTTTTACTGGAACAATCTAGATCTAATTTAATAGGAAAACGGCAAAGTTTTCTACTTGAATCAGTCAACTACTCTAATTAGGCACTTGTAGCACAACACATACGTATGTTTTATAGTTAATATTAGCACCATGAGTCTCTTATCTATAAGCTTAACAGGTTTACACTGCAAGTGCGTCTGCCTTTAATAAAGCACTCGTTTCGAGTCTTATTAGGATCTGAGAGTGAGCAGTTAATATACTCCACTAAGATTTAATCTTCCTTCATGAATTGCTATTCTGTATCATTTTGTTTAGTCTGTGGCAGTCATTAATAATTAGTGATTGAAACAAAACATGATAAACTCCAGGTGTTCAAAATCGTTCGACTTGCAGTTTACAGTACTTGCCCTCTCTCACATTATATCTGGGAATCTTACTAAACACGAACATTTCTCCATGCCCTCAGTGGTGGTGTTGCAGATAGAGAGAGAAAGGAGTTTCCCGTGCTCAGACTTGTCCTGACATTAAGATTAAGAAAACAGAGTCAGGTTTCAACTGCAAAAATGTATATATGTGCTGTCTAAACAGGGTCTGCCTATCAGTCTACTTGAGAATAATGAAAGTGAGAATATTTAGATTACTGGAGAGCATTGCTGTTTCCTCTGGTGTTGATTACAATCTTTCAGCAGTAGCGTGTTTACTGAGACTGTAAATTAAATTCCTTATGATGAATATTCATATTAACTACCTGTAAAAATGTGGGCAGTTGCAGGGTAAGATGCTTGTACTTTTACACATGATAAAGTATGTTCAGAGATTTCTAATAGTTAGGATTTATTTTAAAATGTACTCCAAGCAGTGTAACCTCATCAGTGAATGTTATTCTAACAATTAGTGTTCATTTATTAATTAGTTTTTCTACGTTAAGCTATCTCAGCTGTTAATAACCTTGTTGTACTGTCGAATACAGATAAGGCCTGTTGCAGGTTTGTATTAGCCCCAATAATTAACATACTTATCAGAGGTCATTCTTTTTATGAGGTATGTTGTTATTTTGGTTAAGCACGTTTGGAAATGAAACTGAGCTGAAGTTTTTAGAGATGAGGCAGCAACTATTTCACCTATTGCAGTGCTAAGCTTTTTATATTCACTATTTCCACTTTACAGAGCAGTTTTTGCTGGTTGAAGTTTATAGACCAGCTGAACCTGTTTCCAGGCAGGAAACAAGTGCTTTGAAACAAACAGACAAGAACAGTTGAAGCTCTGTGAAGATAATCAGCAGTGTGTGCCAGTCATGATAGGGGTGGTTTTCCATAGAAATGGCGCAATGAAGCTGACTACCAGGATACTGTTGGCAGCCAGTGGAATGATTGCCAGTCTGTTTCTCACGATTACTGTGTACTGACAATTCAAGGTGTTTGTTGGCATGAGCTTTAATGTCATGTAATTTTACCATTGTAGGGTTTGGGTTGAAATGGATTAATTGTACATGAACAGTGGCGTCCTCCATTCATTCTAGGAACATCTGGCCAGCAGTGCACATTTTCTGTGGAAGTACCTACCATTTTGATGACTCCTGAATTATGTAAACATGTATTAGGATTGAATGGTTAACAGGTGTTCACAGATCTTTAAGCACTATTTGTAAAATGTTTAGATAGTTGTGCACATTTCCTTGATCAGCTTCACTCTCTGTCCTGAATTCAGTTAAATGAAAACTTTGTGTGTGTTCATCATACTGGTGTTTGAATGTTAATGACTTGTCTTCTGTTTACAGAGTGTATGGTTTTTACAAGGGAATCCTGCCACCAATTCTAGCCGAGTCGCCAAAGAGGGCAGTTAAGGTAACAACCATCTGACAAAACAGACTAATAATATACACAACAAACACACGAACCTACAGTAGACCCGGGTGTGTCGTCCTTGCACCCAGTTAGTAGAATTTCACCCAAAACATGCAGGGTTAAACACAAGCCTTCTTCCTCTGTTTATCCTCACGCTCTGTATATTTGCTATGAACCTTCAATATTGACTTCCATGCCATCTGATCGTCCCAGGTCATACTTTCAGTTATACCGGGGCCAAGCTAAAAAATTGATAGTCCCAGCATCTTGGTTATCCCAGGGCCAGTGTGACTTGAAGGCCTGGGATGGAAGGGTTTAGTCCAAGTGGAGAGAGAGAAAGTGCTTGAGTGTGGGTGCCCATGCACAGCTGGTACACAGTGTAAAACTTCTAGGGTATGGGGGTAGCCAGGATGGGGCCTTTTGCTCCTGCAGTCTGGTTGTCAACCAAGGAATGAGCTATAGCCTCATGCCAGGGCACACTGGAAAGGCCTCTGGAAGCTGGTGGAGAGGGATCAGAAGGTTAGCTGTAACCGATTGCATACAAAAATTAGTATATTACCATATACACTGACTTTAATAGGGACAGTACCCTTGTCTATTCATACAATTATCTGAACAGTCAATCATGTGGCAGCAGCATAATGCATCAAATCATACAGATAGGGGTCACCAGCTTCAGCTGAAATGTGATTTCATTGACTTGCCATAGTAGATGGTGTCAGATGGTTTGGTTTGAATATTTTAGAAATTGCTGATCTCCTATGATGTTCACGCACAACGTTCTCTAAAGGACTGGCTACAGCAGGCACAGGTTCACTGAAGCAGGACAAGTTAAGATTGGAAAAACATTGTCTGGTCTTTCTCTAATCTTCACCTATCCAGTCTAAGCAAGCCTGTAGCCACTGAAACCTGCTCTTAGCCTATAGGATTGGAAATAATATGCTCTTCTGCTGTTGCAGCTCATCTACCTCAAGGTTTCACATGTGATGTGTATTCGGAGTTGCTTTTTTATGGTTGTTCACCATGAAGGTAAAGAGTGGTTATTTGGGTTACCATAGCCTTCTTATGAGCTTAACTAGTCTATCCATTTTCTTCTGACCTCTCTCATCAACAAGGTATTTCTGCCAGCAGAACTGCTGCTCACTGGATGATTTTTGTTTGATGTACCATTCTGTGTAAACACTGGAGTGTGTTTGAATGTTGTACACGAAAATTGCACATTTGTAAAATGCATTCTTTCTTTCTTTTCTGATCCTATTTGGGTAACTACTGTTTCTTAGTATGAGATTATTGGATTACTTGTTAAAACTAGTTTATTACCTTAATCAATTTTATATACATACACACACAGTGCCTTGCAAAAGTATTCATCCCCCTTGGTGTTTGTCCTGTTTTGTTGCATTACAAACTGGAATTAAAATGGATTTTTTTTTTTTTTTTTGGGGGGGGGGGGGTTTAGCACCATTTGATTTACACAACATGCCTACTACTTTAAAGATGCAAATTGTTGTTTTATTGTGACAATAATTAAAATGAAAAAACAGACATCTGGAGTGTGCATAGGTATTTATCCCCTTTCGTATGAAACCCCGAAATAAGAGCTGGTCCAACCAATTCACTTCATAAGTCACATAATTCGTTGATTCAGATCCACCTGTGTGCAAAAGTGTCACATGATCTGTCACATGATGTCTATATAAATCAACCTGTTCTGGAAGGACCCTGACTCTGCAACACTACTAAGCAAGCAACATGAGAACCAAGGAGCACTCCAAACAGGTCAGAGACAAAGTTGTGAAGAAGTATAGATCAGGGTTGGGTTATAAAAAAAAAAAATCCCAAACTTTGAATATCCCAGAGAGCACCATTAAATCCATTATAGCAAAATGGAAAGAATACGGCACCACTACAAACCTGACAAGAGAAGGCCGCCCACCAAAACTCACAGACCAGGCAAGGAGGGCATTAATCAGAGATGCAACAAAGACACCAAAGATAACACTGAGGGAGCTGCAAAGATCCACAGTGGAGATGGGAGTATCTGTCTATAGGACCACTTTAAACTGTACACTCTACAGAGTGGGGCTTTAGGGAAGAGTGGCCAGAAAAAAGTCATTGCTTAAGAAAACAAATTTGGCGTTTGCCCAACAGCATGTGTCAGACTCCCCAAACACATGGAAGAAGATTCTCTGGTCAAATGAGACTAAAATTGATCTTTTTGGCCATCATGGGAAGTGCCATGTGTGGCGCAAACGCAACACCCTGAGAACACCATTCTTACAGTGAAGCATGGTGGTGGCAACATCATGCTGTGGGGATGTTTTTCATCTGCAGGGACAGGAAAGCTGGTCAGGACTGAAGGAAAGATGGATGGCACTAAATACAGGGCAATTCTGGAGGAAAATCTGTTTGAGTCAGCCAGAGGTTTGAGACTGGGACGAAAGTTCACATTCCAGCTGGACAATGACTCTAAACATACTGCTAAAGCTACACTGGAGTGGTTTAAAGGGAAACATTTAAATGTCTTGGATTGGCCTAATCAAAGCCCAGACCTCAATCCAATTGAGAATCTGTGGCATAACTTGAAGATTGCTGCACACCAACACAACCCGTCTAACTTGAAGGAGTTGGAGTAGTTTTGCCTTGAGGAATGGATAAAAATCCCAGTGGCTAGATGTTCTAAGCTAATAGAGACATACCCCAAGAGACTTGCAGCTGTAATTGCAGCAAAAGGTGGCTCTACAAAGTATTGACTTTGGGGTGGGTGAATACCTATGCACACTCCAAATTTCTGTTTTTTCATCTTCATTATTGTTTGTGTCACAATAAAACAATTTTCACCTTTAAAGTGGTAGGCATGTTGTGTAAATCAAATGGTCCTAACCCCCCAAAAATCTATTTTAATTCCAGCTTGTGATGTGACACAACAGAACACAAAGAGGGGATGAATACTTTTGCGAGAGAGAGAGAGAGAGAGAGAGTGTGTGTGTGTGTGCGTGCGCATATTCCATTTGTTAGATCCTTTGCTGTATTGGTTTTGTTTTTAAAGAACATATTTTTGACTTGTTCAAATTAGTTTTGCTCTGATATCATTTTTACAATTTGACAGTGATCACTTCTCATAGCTGAACATCTCATTAATGCTGTGTGGGCACGTGAGAGCATGTTGCTGTTATGATCTTCATGGTCTGTGTGAGCTGTGTTTACTCAAGGTGGTGGCATGACTTGCATATCTCTCTCTCTCTCTCTCTCGCGCGCGTGCGTGCGTGTGCACATATTAGTATTTGCACACATGCATGTAAGTTGGTAAATACATGTGTGTATGTTCATCTCCATCTTTGTCCTGTCTATGCTATAGTTTTTCACCTTTGAGCAATACAAGAACCTGCTAAGTTACACTTCCATATCTCCGGGCCTGGTAAGTCATTTCATATGCGCAGTACATGCATACATACTATATGCATAAACACACAGACACCAGTGATCATAGTGCAATTTTATTTCTTTCATGCTTTAGAAATCTGTGCAGGATGTGTTAAAGTTGGTCGAGTGAGAAACACAAAGAGTACAGAGAGACAGAAACACAAAGAGACAATGTACAATTATCAGTTGATATATTGCCTGAGTAAGTTCAGTGCTCAGAGTAATAAATGACTACAAGCCTGGTATCACCTCCAGCATTCCTAAATCTGCTGGCAGAAAGCAAGACTTGTATGTTAGCCAAGTGAAGTGTATGATGGATGATTCATAACTGTGACAGCACTTGGTTACCTGCAGCCCAGTAGATGAGCTGCTTCAGTAAGCTTTGACACACGCACGCACACATACCCGTGCACACACGCACATGTGCGCTCTCCCTCTCTCTATATATCTGTACATTTCCCATCTAGAATTTGTTTGTACAGCCATAGTATAGAAATATTTATCTGGCCCATCCATTACAGCCCTAACTCAGCCTTCTTCCATCCTCCCTGAACATGTCATGCTGTACCTACCTAGGCAGCTGGAAGATCTGGTATACACTGTGAAATATCTGGCACAATCAGGATAGGTGGGATCATTAGCAATGGACTGAATTTATTAAGGGGCATGTGTGAGTAGTGTGGCAGAGCCCCCTCTTCCTGTTCAGTGCAGCTGAAACAGCTCAGCTTGATGGATGAGGACGTATGCAGTAAAAATACAAATAACAAATGAAAGAGTGGACGGCTAGCTGTGTAAACATGGCTGAGGCTTGTTTGAGATGATGGTCCAGCGTGGTGTGATGGGGGATAGATACTGAGCGAGAGTAATGAGACGCGTACTCAGCCCTGACATCTTCTCATTCCACTAGTACTTACCCGAGTACACAAATATACATACACATACAGCATTTATATATCGAGATCTGCTGACATTTTGTAAAAACAGTGGCATCTAATTTGGGTATCTAACATGCGTATATGTATGTTGACGTGAACTATATTATAAATTTCAATAGTTTCCTCTGTTACTATGCATAAGATCTAGATGCCAGTTTAGTGTGTGTGGACTAGTTGAACAAATAAACACGCTATCCATTCATTAAAAAAAAAAAAGTCTATGGGATCTTTAAGAGGAATTTTTTTTTTAATTCGGATTCATTCAAGCCATTCAAGTGAAGCTTTTATTTCTGCATATGGACAAATTAATCTTTGTTTCTGTCAATTTGTCTGAGGCAATTCATTCATCTTTGTCTTCTGTCTGTGTCCCTATTCTTCTCTGTATAAATGAATTCATTTATGGAAGCAGTTTCATTCAGTTAGGAGGTTAAAGTCAAGCCATCCATCGGAACAAATGCATTTGTAGCAAGCTTAATATCACTGTTGCATTGTTCACAATTCATTACAGTGTTGGTCAGACATTCATATCTAAAGCATTGACTGATCATCCAAAATATGCTGAGTGTTTGTATATGACGTAAACATGGTCTTTATGATGGCTCTTTTGGCTACTTACATCTTTCTCTGTCTACGTCAGGCTTTCTCCATAGCTGGGCTTGGCTCGGGTTTAACAGAAGCGCTGGTGGTTAATCCATTTGAGGTAGTGAAAGTGAGCCTTCAGGCCAACAGAGATTCCTTCAAAGTGGTAAGAGACAATAGTGACAATAGTGTTTTGAGACTGATGTCATAGTGTACTTTTAATGGTAAGCTTCTTCTGTTCCTTTGCCTGTTTTCTCATCCAGCAACCATCCACATTTGCCCAGGCTCAAATGATTATTAATTCAGATGGCTTTGGTCTACGTGGGCTAAATAAGGGTCTGACCTCAACACTGGGACGCCATGGCATCTTCAACATGATCTACTTTGGCTTCTACTTCAATGTTAAAAACCTGCTTCCTGCCAGCCAGGTAAAAAATGTAACCTTGGGGGTGATGGATGTAATTCATTGACCTCATAAAGATGTGTAGTTGTCTTAAAGGAACAGTCCATTGTATTTCCATAATGAAATATGCTCTTATCTGAATTGAGACGAGCTGCTCCGTACCTATCCGAGCTTTGCGCGACCTCCCAGTCAGTCAGACGCAGTCAGACGCGCTGTCACTCCTGTTAGCAATGTAGCTAGGCTCAGCATGACCAACGGTATTTTTTGGGGCTGTAGTTAGATGCGACCAAACTCTTCCGCGTTTTTCCTGTTTACATAGGTTTATATGACCAGTGATATGAAACAAGTTCAGTTACACAAATTGAAACGTAGCGATTTTCTATGCTATGGAAAGTCCGCACTATAATGACAGGCGTACTAACACCTTCTGCGCGCTTCGGCAGCGCATTGATATCTGAGCTCCGTATCAGTGCGCTGCCAAAGCGCGCAGAAGGTGTTAGTACGCCTGTCATTATAGTGCGGACTTTCCATAGCATAGAAAATCGCTACGTTTCAATTTGTGTAACTGAACTTGTTTCATATCACTGGTCATATAAACCTATGTGAACAGGAAAAACGCGGAAGAGTTTGGTCGCATCTAACTACAGCCCCAAAAAATACCGTTGGCCATACTGAGCCTAGCTACATTGCTAACAGGAGTGACAGCGCATCTGACTGCGTCTGACTGACTGGGAGGTCGCGCAAAGCTCGGAGAGGTACGGAGCAGCTCGTCTCAATTCAGATAAGAGCATATTTCATTATGGAAATACGGTGGACTGTTCCTTTAATGACACCTAAAGAGCAAGAACTGTAATAATGATGCAAAGTGAATTTTACACTGTCATTCAAGTCAAGTCAAAGTCCCTTCCCATGCCATGTGGCGCATAGGGCAGCGCCGATCTCCGTTTCCGTAGCCCTCGGCCTCTCGCCTATTACATAGCTAGAGTTACAGTGAGGGGCTAGTCCTCTGGTAACCGCGAGAGTTTGACTTCCCATTCACATCTGTATTGCAGCGTGCCTTGCCAGATGGCAGTAGGTACCATTTTTATGATGGTCTTTGGTATGACCCGACCGTGAGTAGAACTCCCGATCGAGAGGCAGACACGCTAACCACTAGGCCAACTCGTGGTAATTTTACACTGTAGATTGTACTAAATTAGTAATCTGTGTGGGTTTGTAAGGAGAAGGGGAAGTTACAGGGAAGTAGAAGAAAAGAGCTGCTAAGATCAACCGTACTAATCCTTTCTATGTTTGTTCTCTGTCACATCCTCAAAGGTTCACATTACACATCCGGCAGTGTTCTACTCCTAAACAAAAGTTAATATTGTTAAATTGAAACGGAGCCATATGCTCCACATGTATATACTGGAGCATTCGGTTAACTCCAATTAACTAATTGGAAGCAGGCAGTGGTATTGTTTTAGTATTGGAGAGTTACAATGTAAGACGTGCAGAGCATTTTATATCCTCTTGTAGATTTGGACTCGGAATGTCATTGTCTAAAAAGCTGCCTGTCTGATGAGGCCTGAACCCAATATTTACTGCTCCCTCAGAGCCAAACAGATGAGCAAAATTGTTGAGGAAAGCTGAACTTGAAGGGCTTTGAGGTTTCAGTTTGAGTCATTCTATAGACATTAAGATTCATGTAGCCTGATCGAGATTAATCGGTGATTCATCTCCTCTGGTGGTTTCTGGCCACAAGTGATCATGACCATGTGTACTCAGTGCTATTTTTACAGTAATGCGGCAGTGAAAGCTCCTGATCCAATTAATACTGAATTTGGTGGTAGGGGGCATCCCGCAAGAACCGTGGTCCCGTGTGATTGAAATGAGGAATGCTGGAATGGCTGAATGGTATGATGGTTGTGTAGTAGTAGGGTCCATTGCTGGTAGTGCTTTTTCAGAACTGTCCTCCTCCCCCTGCTGCAGACTTTTGGATTAGCTGTTGATTCAGCTCGTCACTCAGGGTGTCCGCTGCTTTGAGAAAGGCCGGACCCAGCAAGGCTGCTGTCATTTGTAAAAATATCCTGGCCAATTAGCTGTCAGAGCTGCGTGGGTCTGGCCTTTTTTTGGTACTGTAATACTCTGATGCCGAGTCACAGCCCAATTACCCAAATTGTCCCCATATGCCTGCCCAGTCTGCCTGCATGAACCCTGTTTATAAATCCTATCGCCAAAGCTCGCCCTGTATCATGTGATGTGCATCAGCCAATAGGAAAGCCACAGTGTTCTTAGGAAACTCTAATCTGCCGCATGCTACCATAAAATGATCCGATCTTTCATGCCAGCTTTGCAATCATATCCACGATCCCCCCCCTTTTTCCTTTCTCCTTCCTTCATTACTCTCTCTCTCTTTACTGCTCTTCCACTCCTTCAGTTGAGTTTCTATAGCCATGAGGGATGCCCCTCAGTGACACATTTTCCACTCTTCACTGACTCCACATTTGCGGGGGGGGTGTTGTTTTTTTTTGTTTTAAAAGATGATTAAGTCAAGTTCAGAAATATAGAATGACAAACCACTGCATTCTTTAGTGGGCAGCTGTTTTGTGTTCTATATGCCTGGTTTATGTTTGTGAAATTCAGCTCTGAAATCTCATTTTCAACGCAAACATTGGAATCATGTTCAGATTTCCAAAACAATATGTTAACAAACCTGCAATTGCTCCAGAATTCCCTGCCACGAATGTTCAGAACCACATACTGAAATGAAACTGATCTTTTATGCTCTGGGTCATAAAATATCTTGCTCTTCTGCATTAAATTTGGATCTCCTCCTTCATTTCTCTCTCAAAGGATCCTCGTCTGGAGTTTATGAGAAAGTTTACTATCGGTTTGCTGTCAGGAACCATCGCATCCTGTGTGAACATCCCCTTCGACGTGGCTAAGAGCCGTATCCAGGGTCCCCAGCCAGTCCCAGGGGAGATAAAGTACAGAAGCTGTTTCCAGACCATGGCTCTGGTATACCGTGAAGAAGGGTGAGCTCTACTTTCTGCTATCAAAATGGGACATTAAAAATGGACAAAAACTCTCGACCAATTTACGCATACATGAAACCATAAATAAACAAATAACCTGAAGTATCTGTTGTTATTGTGTGGGTTAGGATTTTTCAATATTTTTACCCTACTGGGTCTTCATTTTTCAGCTTCTTGCATCTGACCTTACTGTGAGCATCACTACAAGTTAACGAAGCAGCAAAAAGCAACTTTTGTTTGTACTCCAAATATAAAGGGCATGTGAGATACGGGTATTTCTCTATTAACAACCCCTAGCTGTATCTAGGGCCAACGTTCACATTCACATTTTGTTAGATATTTGCTTTTCTGTTTCATGAATACTGAGGTGATTTATGTTTTCATCGATCGTTTTCTCATGTAATACTAACATACAGTTTATACACATTGATATGCTGCTAAGTTTGTTATAGTGAAGATTGTAGTCATGAATTTGCGGTGATTTTGTTTGTCTGTGATCCTGAGTATCGTTGCTGTAGGACATGCAGAGTCTCTTTTGGTTGACAAGCTTGCGAGTGAATTCGTTGCTTTTATGAGCCTTCAGGGTCATGATTTGCTCCTTTTACTTTGCTCATGGAGACTGGCAGACTGCTTCTTATTAGATCAGTCGGGGCCTGGGTTAAGGTGGGGTTGTGTGTGTGTGTGTGTGTGTGTGTGTGTGAGAGAGAGAGTGAGATTTTCTGTGTGTGAGACTGGGCCACTCAGTGTAGCCATTTGAGCTTTGGGGTGCTGAGAGGGTACCCCCTCTACCCTATTTTGTCCAACCCTCTAACACAACACAGTCCTAGCTAATTAGTGGTCCCTATGGGAGACGTCGTTAAGCGGATCCTAACGAGGTGCACGGCGCTCAACAGGTCAGTTTAATCAGACAGCAGGGCAGGGAGGAAGTGGCTCGAGCCTTATTAACGCCAGCAGAGGCTGGGGACAGAGGCTGGGACACGGAGAGTGGCGACCCCGAGCCAAAGATCAGCTTGAACACATTAGGGGCAGGGACACAACATGGCCAGATTTTAGGGCTCTATATTTGCTTAAGCACCGAGGGGGGCGTGCATAGTCCATCTTCTAGTACTGGTGTTCAAAATTGTAACAGTGCATTGATGTATACATACTAAATTGGAAACACCATATTCTTGGTACTCAGTTTTGGGGTTTTTTGTAATGCTTAAATTAAATGTGTTTAAAGGTTTTATTGAAAATTCGATCAGCCATTGTACTAGATCACATGGATTGATGTGTTATGATTTTTTTTTATTATTTCCCTTTTTTTTATTTCTAAAGCAGAATACTGACAGGCATTGCCTCTTATTTTTGTTCTTATAGATACCTTGCATTATACAAAGGACTGATACCCAAGATCTTGAGACTTGGACCAGGTAATCTTAAAAAAAAAAAGATATAAACCAGAATTAATATTGTGTTTTGCTGATTAATTTTCATGTCATGTGTGCAGGAGGTGCTGTCATGCTGCTAGTGTATGAGTACGTCTCTGGCTGGCTACAAAGAAACTGGTGATGAGAGCTGTCAAGCAACAAACAAATTTTGCTCTGGTCTTCACAAGTACATGCTTGTATCAGCTGTCAAACTCATGCCAATATGTGAGAAGATTAAAAAAGTAAACAAAAATGGCTTAATAGTAATTATTGACCAGAACTAGCCCTGAACTACAAAATTACATTTTCTCATTACGCATCACATCTTATTCTGCTATCATTGATTTTGAGAGAAATATTTAAAAAAAAGTATAAAATGAGGTATTCTTATCTGTGATGCAAGGATGTCAAGGGAAGTTAATATGCACTGGTACTGTAACCACAGCAGCACTTCATGCCAAAACAAAGACCACAGTCTTTTACACTCACCACTAGCAGGAAATGGTATCAGATTGAGCTTAGATTAAAACAAGGTTAAGACTCTACTCTATTTCTACTCCAAGCTCACTTCCTCTCTGAGGGAACACCACCAAAGAGTCCTTTTTAGCTCCAAAAAGTATAGTGATGAGGGTGGAGTTGAGTTCAACACCCCATGTTAAAATGTTTTCTCAGATGATTATTGATCATTCAGTATTCAACACAAGTCAATACTCATTTTAATGTATCAAGGCATTTCTTGGAAAATGTGAATGAGGCTTTGTTCTGTAATACTGTAATACATTACTTCTTAATGTATGATGAACTTTATAGCAATTATCAGGACTGAATTTGAAATATTTTATTGAATATTGATGTTTTTATCCATCATGTAAATGATTTTTGAATAGTTTTCAATATTTTGCAACATTTGAAGCTAAATATGCCTTATGAACAGAGAACTTGAATATTTTAAGTCTGCTTAATGAACACACAATAAAGAACAAAAGTTAGAAGTAATGTGGGAGGAAGGATTTTGTAAACAATTTGTACTTTGTATGTACATCTTTTGATACTGGTCATATTTTTGAAAATAAGCATTTAAAGAACATAAGAAATACTAAAAATTGATTTTATATGTATTTGATTTTGCAGTAGAAATTTTCTTCAGTGAAAATTTTTGTTGGAGACCTTTTGAAATAAAATTCTTTTGGATTGGTTTTGAGGTATTTTATTGTCATGCACATGGTCAGCTCCAGCAATAATGCCTTTTAGCTTCTGTCTTCATTTCCTTTTATGTGTGAAAATGTATCATGTCTATACTAGCAATCATTTATTATTATCCGTAACTGCTTATCCTGTGCAGGGTTGTAGGCAAGCTGGAGCCTGTCCCAGCTGACTATGGGCGAGAGGCAGGGTACACCCTGGACAAGTCGCCAGATCATCTCAGGGCTGACACATAGAGACAACCAACCATTCACACTTAAATTCACACCTACGGTCAATTTAGAGCCACCAATTAACCTAACCTGCGTGTCTTTAGACTGTGGGGGAAACCGGAGCACCCGAAGGAAACCCAAGCAGACACAGGGAGAACATGCAAACTCCACACAGAAAGGCCCCCGTTGGCCACAGGGCTTGAACCCAGAACCTTCTTGCTGTGAGGCAACAGCGCTAACCACTATACCACCATGCTGCCTCTTTATTATTATAATAATATTTTTGTCTTACTTCTTGTGTCCTTTCCATGTCCTCTCAGAAAACTTGCTGCTGAAACTTTGTGGATGCCTGTCAGCCATCACAGCTGTCAGGGCTAACAATAAGCTGTCAGTCAACTCTTCTAACCTGCAGGCTCATGTAGCATAACTTAGCTCAAGTTAAAATAACAAAACTATGAAATGCACATATGTTGACAAATGAATGGGCAAACTCTTCTGCTCGACGCCCACTTGCCAAAACCCTGTCATTATACACAAAAAGGACTATAGACTATACATGCACACCCAAGACCAAAATGGTATGTTATTGTTTATAATCCCACCAAGAGTGGCTTTTATAATGCCAATTACTTATTTAATTTATTTGAGCTAAAACAAATGAACAGTCATTCGAAGTGTATTGGATATTATATTCCTTGTGCACTGCTATACAAATTTACCTAAAGTAAGCTGTCTGAAATGGCATTTTCCCTGTGGAGAAGCCTTGAAGCCAAAATAAATCTCTTAGTAAAAAGGCATGTACTCTTAGTGAAATTTCCATGCACTCCCTGTTTCTGTCTCATTCAGTCCTGTTCGTTTTACTTTCTCTTCCAACCAACTTTCTGTTTATCCATCTGAGATGGTTGTGCTGGAAAACACAACAGCTGCAGCTCTTTGTTTCTGTAGCTGGCAGCATACGGGGTAGTATCCTGCAGTTTGTATCTTTCTATCTTGCTAAATGGTTGTAATTTGTTTTAGTTCTATAATATAATGTCACTAGGCTCATTAGTTATGACTTCAGTGTTTTTGTTTTTGTTTTGCTTGAACGCGGACGATATCAGGTCTAAGCAGTGACGTTTAAAGTGATGGACACTCAGCAGCTCTGCTGTGTGCTGGAATGCTATGTTGTAGAGTCAGTTTGTCTTGTCAGCTTGTCTTCTACATTATGAACTACCAAGGCTTTTTCACAGTCTACTGAAGTCTCTGGATTCCAGAACATTCCATAGATCATCATAAGCCTCCATTAAATTCCTAAGAATTCCTGACACGTACATAGCTTCAGTTACTGAAGAATGCATAACTTCATAGCTTCTGTATTATTTGTATGCTGGTCTGAAATAAAGCTAATCAAATTCAAATGTCTATTTTGACTAAATTTCCTAGCAATTGAAAAAAAAATCCTCTTGACTCCACCCCATACTTTAACTTGATTGCACTGTATATAGTTACTGGGCTTTTTCCTAGCATTTTTAAACTGAGCAGTGTGAAATGCAATCAGCATAGACAGCGAGGCTGTGCTTTCCATAAGTTGATCCACTCAGACTAGGAGGCGCAAAACTCACCTGTGTGTGTTTAGAACATGGTTTCTAATACACCAGGGGAAACAGTCTGCTTATGGTCATTATTAAATCAAGCCAACACATTCACCATGTTCTCCAGTATTGTTTTAGACCCTGTTTAATGTTGCCGTACTCATACTCCTGTCTAAAGCCTGATTACACACAGTCAGCTAAAGATAACCATGTGACATTTGACATTGCTTTCTATATGAATTAATTCCAAACAGATGTGTGTGTGTGTGTGTGTGTGTGTGTGTGTGTGTGTGCGTGCTATATACTGAGGACCAGAACAAGTTTTTTTTTTACCAACAGAGAGGACGTTTTTGGGAAGTGAGGACATTTTGGCTGGTCCTCACTTCTTCAAACAGCTGTTTGAGGGTTAAGACTTAGTTTTAGGGTTCAGGTTAGAATTAAATTTAGGTTAGGGTAAGAGTTGGGGTTAGGCATTTAGTTGTGATGGTTAAGGTTCGAGGAAGGGGCTAAGGAATGCATTATATCAATGAGTGTCACCACAAAGATTGAAGTACAAGTGTGTGTGTGTGTGTGTGTGTTTTAAGGGTGGTATGGTAGTTAAATGAAAGTTTGCATTTCTTCTGTCATGTTCTCTCATGCATTTCCTGTGTACTGTACAGGAAGATTTGCTTGTTTCACAATTTCCACAAAACATTAAGATACGTCAAGTCGATTAATGCTCATTTCTTATTGTGCTCAGCTAGACTCCATCTCTTCTATTTATAATTGATTTTAGCTTAATGAAACAAACGTGGAACACATGAATTTGTGGTTGTCTTTTCCAGTTTTGGCAATTAACATTCCACATGTATACATCATTCATCCTTGATCACATAAAGTTACATATATAGATTAAGCATGTGGTTGGTGTGTAGAAAACATGGCTACAATCAGTATGTTAAATCCATGCAGGTGTAGTGTCAACGTCCGTGTCCCTGAACCCTGGAGACACGTAAATGGCATTCAAAGCTCCTTGTTTGAATAGAATGACATCACCAGAATGTGCATGGTGGCTGTGATGCGCTGTACGTGTGGTGCTTTTTCGGTGGTGGTTCATATACGGTCACTGAGATTCTGAAGCAACGGTCCGTGACCACGGTGCCAGGGTGCAAGTGTTTTCCAAGTCAAATCAGCAGCAGCACTGGGTCAGCTGTTTACACTGCAACATGTGGGGACTGTTGCAACATGTGGGTAAGTTGTAACTTCGCTACTGGCTTTCTACATTTTAATTCAGGAACACGGGGACATGACACATGTGCAAGACACAGGCTAGCATTTAAAAATGCTGATTATTATACATCATAAGCAAAATGCCTTCAGTATCTGCCCCTGTCTGTCTTAACAATCATGTGATTGGTGTGTACATTTCCACAGCCTATTGTTAAAATGACCTTTTGATCATGTGCTTCAGTTTACTTTTTTTAAGCAAACTAGACTAGTATGCACTATGATCTGTGGTTAAATTGTGGTATAGTCAGACCCCTTATATGACAGATTTATGTTTTGGTATACAATGTGGATATACATGCAGGTGTGTGGGAGCTCTGGAGAACACCGAAAAAAAATATTGTTTAGTTTGTTTCAAGTTGTAAAAAATACTTTAATTCAAACTTTCAATGTCTGTAGTGATGATCTGGGATTGCTTAAAATCTAAACTAAGGGCCTAGCTCAAGGAAGCTGCCAATATCTGGAACAAATCTGGCAGAGCAACAATGACATTGAAATACTTGGCCATTCAAACCAAAAGTGATGTCAATACATTTGTCCTGTCATATAAAATCAGCTTACCAGCATCAGACCAATATGAATGTTTACCGCTTTGGAAATTAAATTACTTATTGATAAACTGTGGACTTTAAAACCAGAAATAGACAATATAGCACACTGGCTCAGTTTATAATTTGATAATATTCCAAATATGGAACTTGATATGCATACCTTATACTCAGAGTATACTGTTATATTCCAGAGTATAGTATACTATTCTATAGTAATAGTATTATTACTAGTATGACTATAATAATAATAATAATAATAATAATAATAATAATGATGATTAATAAATCTGTATATGGCAAGGAACACTTGGAAAAATAATCCATAAATTGAGGTCTGTCATTTGTCTCATTTAATAAGATACATTCAATTTCATTGTGCAATGTTTGGAAGTGTGCAGCTTCACTGGTCATTAATGTAGCATGAATGAATGCCAGTGGTATCAGAATGTGCATCACTGTCTCACACTGGCTCTGCTTGCATTTACGTGTAATAATTACACAGCATTCAACGTACCTTACAGACTAATAAATAAATGTAATAACTTCTCCCAAAAGTTCTGGTATACATTAGAAGGGAAGTGAAATTGGTATCCTAAAAATGATTTTTTATCAAATTGTGACAATAATAAAAACAAAACATCTCAACTTTAGTTATTTATAACACCCTGAAACACTTAAATGCAGACTGACTGGTTCTGTTACATAATGCTTATTCAGTATATATATTCACAGAAAGAACATCACTGAAATTGTCCTAGCAATAAATCCTTTTGATGAGGAAGGTTCACTGTGCTCTGATCTGCAACATGGACAATGAGGACACACTCCTCTGCACCATGAGCAGACAGAACTAGCACTGACTCTTTCTCTCTCTCTCTCAATAGCAAACATGGAGTTTATGGGGATTAAACCAGAGAAGAGCTGGATTCCTCACGCACGTCATTCATAAATATATCAGAAGGCTGACATTAGTCCATCCAGCAATGGCTTTTCTGGGAAGTCCAGGCCCACATATTCTGTCCTCCTGCTCTAAATCAGAGTGCAGAGGCAGTGACAGGGTGCATGGAATCTCGAGTGGCTGCCATACTCTTGAAAGCCAATGGGGCAGTGATGTCACAGCTGTGGGGAGAGAGAACACTGCCACTGGGTGGCTGCCATGTGGGGCCGGTCACATAGGCCGACATGGTGCCGCTGTACCCCATGTAAGGCGACACTTGGGTGGGAGGATGGTAGGGATGGATGCTGGGAGCTGTGACATAGCTGTTCACTGTGGGCAATCCATTCAGCATCTGTGAAGGTGGAGAAAGTCAGAGTAAGGCATTAGTGAGAGTGACCATACAAACAGCAAGAGATATTCCATCATAAAAACATATAAGAATGAGAAAGAATGAGTAAACAACAAAAGAACAGAGCCAGAGGCTTGGGTGTAGAATTTAGTCAGAAGGAAGGAAAAAGAATGAGAAAAAGTATAAGATGTTCTATGAAAAACAGAAAGGCTATATAAAAAGAATAAGAGAAATATTTGCCAGTAAAGTTTTCAAAATATCTGAAACTAAGAGTTCTCTAACTCAACTTCTCCACTGATGAAATACCATTTATCCCATTGGATTTGACCATAATTTACCCATAAGTCCTGGCCAAAGGTTTTTTACCCTTCACCTACACATAGTGCTTAAAGAGAGCTTAGTTAGGTGAGCAGTCTGGATTTATGTACAAATTTCAGAACTATGAAACATTGATGGCAACAATTAACATCTGGTTCAAAACTCACACATGCATTGCTTGGTAAATCCACATTAAACTGCAACTTTGCTGCATGTAAGGAAACCACACACAAACTAGAATGAAACGGAGTACACCATTCTGATGGAGGTTTTTATGTTAGACGAGCTGTACACTGATTTAGACTGAAATTTCTTGTCAGCCTTTTCCTCACTCGCCTTTCTCAGAGGACTTTCTGGGGTTTTTCAATGCCTTACTGTAATCATGAAATTAATATAAGCCATACGTATAGGCTTACTGCAAATGCCTACAGGCACTAGAACAAGCATATAGGCTTGCTACATAAGCCCACAAGCATATAAAAAATTATGAGCAAAATTATCAATGTGTTTTAAATCACCTGCCTTTCTTTCTCTCAGGTAATAACTACAGCTATGCGGCTGAAGAAATAAAATACAAGGAGCCGAAACACAAGTTCACAAGAGCAAATAATAATAATAATAATAATAATAATAATAATAATAATAAAACTTTATTTCTTTTTTTTCGGACTCTGTTGGACGTTATATTCTCTAGGATCGACTTTAAATCGGCGGGATAAAATTAGACAAGGCCCTTTTATTTGTTGTTAATTGAGCACATGCTTTCTTCCTCCTCCTCCTCCTCCTCCTATTATTATTATTATTATTATTATTATTATTATTATTATTGTTTTTTGCTGTGCTTGGCTTCCCAAAAGTATGGCAGTACATATTCATCGTTACAAGGTGGAGCATCACACTGAACCCTCTCTCCCAGTTCAGATGATCTTAATTTTAGTATGCTTTCGGAAGACTAAACGTGATGTAGACTCAGAGTGATCTGTAAAAATAAATAAATAAATAAATAGTAAATATTGTGTACTATAGGCTATTCATTAATAGCATATATTGATGTATTTATTAATAATAATAATAATAATAATAACAATAATAATAATAAGTCTCAGACTTAATCAAGAACGATTTAGGAATTTGTTCGCTTTTTTCCCGAAAAAAAAGAAGTGTTTCTATCCTTACCACATTAATATTTGATAGATACTCTGAAGCCTTTGGTCTCTCTTGTGTAATCCAAATTTATTCGTAATATCTGGTCATTTATTGTCGAAGAAATCCCCAAACAGGAGATTGGCGGCTTTTTAATGATGTAGCATAACTCTATAGGTAGCAGACTAGTATTAGACTTTGAAGTCACTTATTCTGAAGAGTCATAATGGCCTGGGAGTCTCGGCAGCGCTCATGCCCCGGTAATAAAGATTTATTCCGTCGTATTCCACGAGACATAAACCTCTAATCTCCTGCAATAATCGATTAATCAATTGCCTCGCGGCGTCCCAGTGCCTCTCCCAGACGTCATCAATCCCGCCTCTCTTCTCCAGCTCTATTATTATTATTATTATTATTATTATTATTATTATTATTATTATTATTATTATTATTCCAGCATCCAAATCCACAGACCACGCAAAACCGCACAGTGTCACACTAAATCGTATCTTTTATCAAAGTCGTACACTCCTGTGTTTGAGTACTCATGGTAGCATGTTGTTTTACATCTAACTTTAGTACAGCAGTGTTTGGGAAAGAGGTAGAAATGCGCATCCGCGCTCAAGTATCCTGACACACACACACACACACACGCGCGATTGCGGCGCGGACACTAGGCTGTGAATTAGAGCAAAAAAAAAATTACCCATATGCATTCGGACGCATAATAACTGTTTAAATATTACTAAATAAAATTGCAAAAATTCACACGAAAAGATTCGAGTTCATTAAGACGAAAACTACAAGGGACATCACAATAAATAACAGAAGTTCAGAAACCCAAAAAGCCAGAATTGGGTGATTTTCTGGTTTAAAACGGCGCCATCATTTTTAGTGTGTGTGTGTGTGTGTGTGTGTGTGTGTGTGTGTGTGTGTGTGTGTGTGTGTGTGTACCGCATATTACTCGAGAAGAAACACATTTCTTCATCTCCCAAAAGAGGAAAGATCTAAACCGCTTTAAAAGAGAAATCACTTTCAGTGGGTATTAAAGCACTTTCCATTCAGTCAGTTCATTTATAATAAAATGATAAATCAATACAACATTTAAGCAGTATTTAAAATGAGATACTCAGCATGCTAGGCCTATTAGGCTATAAATATATATTTTAAGAACTTGAATGCTTTTATCTTTATTGGAAACTAAAATCTATAATGACGAAAAACTTCCTCCATTGGTAGAATCAAAGATTCTTCAAATTGTTTATCAAAGTTCATCAACATTCATCAGAGACATTAGGCCCTGTGAAATTTCATGTACAGTTGCTGATTTATCAATCCTGTTTAGATTTGTAGGTTATGCCATAAGATGCACACTTTCATTTACGTAAACAAATAAATTGTTTTGCTTTCTTGAAATTAAGGAATATACTCGTATTAAGTAATTTAAAAAAAACATTAGCTATTTATTAAATAAGCCAAGGTTATTGAATATGTTGGGATGAAATGAAAATGTGCTTTTGCACAGACACTGACCTGCAGAGTTAATCACAAGCATATATTAGATTAGACACTAAGATTAGATGGTATTAAAATACATGGAGGCCATTAAATACACAGACAGCATACAGTTTAGGATTAAAAGTAATCAGGCTATAATAATAATAATAATAATAATAATAATAATAATAATAATAAAGGTGTCTAAAGCGTAGTATCCTTTTGTTTGAGGCAAGGTCTCCAAGGATGTGTCTAGGTCATAGAGAGAGGCATAAAACTCCACATATACCACACACACGCACACACACACGCACGCTGCGATTTCTGTCTGTAGTGATTACTGATAGAATTAACGGCATTTTTTTTTACAAACGTATGTTTTATTCTTCCTTTCATTTTAAAAAGAATATTAATTATTTATAGGATGTTCTTTTGTTTTTACCTGTGAGTATTTCGCGTCAGCTTCTAAGTGAGTCTTATCCACGCCATTGACTAGTGGAGAGCTCGCTGACGAGAAATTACTCCTGCTTAAAGCGCTCCATTCTTCTAGTTTGGCGCTGGGAACGGACGCACTGTCACTAACTGAGGGGGGCAAAACACAGACAGGGAAGATGGCAGTGAGAGAGGGGCACAACTTGGGCTCCAGCAGAACAGCTTCAGCTCCAGCCTGCAGCCTCCCAGTCCCGCTCTCCCAGACCTGTTCATCAGGCCGCTGAGCTTAGAGGAAAATCCGTTGCTCTCTTGTAGCTGTCATATTGCGGTGTTTTACCTTTTCAACACCATTTTCAGCTTGACTGTTAAATAATCAAACATTGTGTTTTCTGATATAAACAGCTCCCATAGGATAGGATAGGATAGGATAGGATAGGATAGGATAGGATAGGATAGGATAGGATAGGATAGATACTGCTATTGTGAAGTAGACTGCTGAAATGTTCTGCTATACTCTCTCTGTGTGTGTGTGTGTGTGTGTGTGTGTGTGTGTGTGTGTGTGTGTGTGTGTGTGTGTGTGTGTGTGTGTGTGAGGGGGTAGGGGGTGTGCTGGTCTGGTCAAACATTGCTTGCAGCATACTGGAAATAGAGGGAGCTTCTCTGGTATAATGACGAACATCCACTGTGTGTCTTCCTGTGAGGCCAAATTAGATTTACTTTAACCGCTTTAGTTTTGTCCGTGATGGATATTATATTATACATGCTTTCTAAAGGTTGAAATTGGAAAAGGAAGGCCACCAGGGCTGTAACACGAGAAGGGGGGTAGTATATGCTAGTAAGAGTGGTTTTCTTCGTTTCCCCTCGTGAGATTAAGTGTATTCTTATTATTTTTACAGCAATTAAGACAGACAAAAATGTGTTGCATTAACACCTGCAGTGTTTATATAATTCCAGCTGGACACACAGAAATGAACGCTGTAGGTGTTAATTCAACGCCGTAGGTGTTAATTCAGAACTCTGAGGATTCTGCAGTTTGCAGCTGTGTGTGTGTGTGTGTGTGTGTGTGTGTGTGTGTGTGTGTGTGTGTGTGTGTGTGTGTGTGTGTTTTGGCTGTACAGTAGTATATGGGTCTGTGTTCCAACTAACAAAGGTAGAGTTAATTGAAGTTAATTTTTCTATATATCTCTCAAATCACTCTGAGGATTATTTTTGTTTTGCTGTTTTACTTCGTTATGGTTATTAATAAATGGATTGCGTTGTGAAGCAGTATAGTCTCAGTATTTAAAAGTCCCACTCCACATAGTGTATATTATAGCCTACGTTACTCCAGCTTTCAGAACCTGCCGCAAACATCTGCGAATCATTTAGAAACGCATAAATTGTTTATAAAGTCTGCCTTTGAGAACACATTCCTCGCTGGTAGCTTATTTCTTGTTCGGTATGAATATCTGCGTCGCCTTTGAAAAGAGTCGTGCTGATTAGATTGATTAAATGTGAGCTACCTGGGCTGCGGCCCTTGGGAAGACAGACATGCTTCTGTAATCACAAGGGACCCGAGACAGTAGCTACATTTCATAGCCCTCTTCTCTGTTGAGGCAAAAGATCGATTTGCCAAAAAAAAAAAAAAAATCACCTCTGGATTCAACGCAGTTATTTTTGCATCTCATCGTGATTCACTCAGCTTTGTTAGGCCTGTATTTGAGAGGCCAGACACACTGCTTCTTTTATTATTATTATTATTATTATTATTATTATTATTATTATTATTATTATTACCCAGCTCAAACACAGTGACGTGACTGTAATGTGTTGTGACATCTGAATATATTTTACCTCTATGCATACTTGAAGTTGATTTCTTTAAAAAAAAAAATCTCAAACAAGCAGTTTAGTCTCAGTTTTTTTTTAATTATGTAACCTTCAAACACCACATATGATTTCTGCTTTGCTCTCAATCATTTGACTATTCGTTTATAGGCCTTATCTTACTACAAACCAGTCGGCCATTTGTTTTAAAGCAGTCATATGAATTCAGCTGAATTGAAGTTTTGCTTTACGGCTGCACGGATATAGAGGAATATCTGAAAAAATAATCACAAGGCCATTTTCTGATGTGAATTGCCTTATTAATCTCTCGTCAACCCTGCATAGCTAAATGCGGTATTTCATTTAAACAGTGTTATAGTGCTGTTAAGACACTGAAGGCTATGGTTTGTCACTTTTATAATCTGCTCTCTGCAAACCAAATTACCGTACACACACACACACACACACACACACACACACACACACACACACACACACATTATGTTAAGTGAGGCAATAAAAAGTAGTTTCCATTACCAAAAACTGAGAGTATGCTTACTTTGCTGCTCCGTTATTGATCGAATGCCAAGTATATCTGTGACAGAATGAGAAGAGGGCCATATTCTGTGCATAGCCATATGTCCTGGAAGAGCGGCCATGCCAGGGGGAGTTGGTACTTTAGTCCCTGTGGCTGCGATCGGAGTCGGATAAGAGTATAAGTGGTTATAGGGCAGCGTGGGCTGCGGCTGAGGGTGTGAAGTCTGCTTGCTCGGCTCATACTGGCTCTGCTGCGACAGATTCCCGATCTTGTTGCGCAGGATCCGGCTAATCGAGCTGACAGAGGGCAGGTTGAATTTGTCGCACACGCCGTCGGCCAGCAGTCTGTCCCGAATCTCCCAGGCGAAAATGCCCGGGTCCCGCTGCTTGTAAGTCCTAATGTGCTTGACTACAGTAGGGGTGGTGACTCGCGGCTTGCTGCCGCCGATAGCGCCGGGCAGAATTGAGCCCGTCTCGTTATAGCGGGCCAGAATCTTGCTCACACAGCCATGAGAGACCCGCAGCTGCCTGCTGATATCACACGGCCTGATTCCCAGCTGTGCCAGCTCTACAATCCTGAGGCGGATGGCGTTGGGTAGCGGTCTTCCGTTTACAAACACACCGCCGAGCTGGTTCACCTCCCCAAAGGCTGGTTCTGGTAAAAAAAAAAAAAAAAGGAACCAAAATATGTTACATGTTTATGCTCTGATCGAAGCCCAGAATGCGTTCAAAGCCAGACGTTGTTACTTTTGCACTGCGAAAAGCAAACCTAAGGTGTCATTAAGCCTTAAATAGAGGCCTTGAATTTCCAGCCTAACCGTTGTGTAAGGTATAGAGCAGTCCCATCTCCACCTTTATTTTGCATCACATCATAGCCGACGCTAAAGGATCGGCGTACAGCTTCATTTCACGTGGACTAACGCAGGGGTGTTTACTAATACACGTCCTTTAGACATTCTGTAACAGTTTATAATTATCAATATGATACGCAATCCCGAATCAAGCACATAGCACATTTATATATCCTGCTCCCGCCCTCGGAGGAACACTGAACAAGTGAGCGTGTGAATAGTTCAACGGCAAAACGCCATTTTACGGCTCCTGTGGAAGTGAACGCAGTTTAGGCTTTCGTGCGATCTAAAATCTCCATCTCATGACACTAATCTTGGACGGATTGTTTACAAAGGCTCCGTATTCAGGATTGGGGGGGTGGGGGGGGTGGGAGAGACACACTCTTGTTCTTACCCATTGCTTGTACGCCTCCGATGACAAACAGAAAGTCCAACAGTGATGTCCCGTGAACAGCTTCGGGTCCAGTTTAGGTCTCTCTATAGGCCTGCAGTCAAAGCTGGGAAAAATCGATCAACCGACGCCGATGCGATAACGACGGAGACAAATTCACGTTGTGTTTCCTGATGGCCAGGAGGACAGGCTTACATTTCAATCCGCGGCTGTGATGGGACGGCCTTCGAAACTTTTCTCCAAAGCAAGGACAAGTCCTCCAATCACCGTTCGTCTTTTCATTACACTGTTCAGCTATTGGTTGAAGAGGTTTGACATGACAAACCGGAGAGTTTCCTCTTTTTCACCTGGAAATAATGCGGCGTTTCAAATTTATTTATTTATTTATTTATTTAGAATTCTAAGAGCTGTAATTATGTTCTTAGAAGCATGTTTAAAGATGACATAAATTTGACCGAGACTGAAAGAATTAAGTAAAAAGGTGACATACAGGAACATATAAATACTGAGTTTTCAAAATGAGAAATTCGACATTTGTCTATAGGATTGACTTTCATCCAAATCATAGCAGAACTGCACTAAAAGTCATCACACTTTAATTGAATAAAACCGTGCTATATAAAACCCCTGAACACTAACTGCAACCTGTGAAGTTTCTCTATGGTTTAAGTTTTATCTGAAGCTGTACATTTTCACTGACAGAATTGTGTTTTTTTTTTGTTAGTTATTGGGAAGTAAAAATAAATATTTCTATTTCTACTGATAATTTAAGGATAAAGCGGCTAGAGATAATGAGATGAGAGAGAGATGAGATGAGAATTTTATTTATGAGGCTATTAAAATATTCAATCATGTTCCTGTATCTAACAAAGTTTCTTCAGACAGTGTAACACAAATGCAGTGTTTTTTTTTCTTTTTGTCCTGTTTGATAGTCTATTGTTTGTTTCCTGTTTTGATCACTGTTTTTGTTTCCTGTTTTGATTAGTGTCACTGTTTTCCTTTCGGACCAGTGTAGAGGTCTTTCTGAGGCCCTGGTGTCAGGTGTAGGGGTCTATTGTTCGCTTGCACTTCGGTCTATTTGAACAGTCTGACAGTCTTTGCATAGGGAGCCTAAGATGCTCGTGTGTCATTTATATCACTGTTTACCCAAGCGAACATTTTCACGGGCTTCTATCGCTGTTTGATTTGCTCTTTTCTGTCTAAGCTTGTCTTTCTCTGCTACACGGGTCACTTTATAATCTAGTAGACACAGACAGGGCCACGTTAACTTATCTGAGTCCTCTTCAGTGCTTTTAAACGACTAAATTTCCTTGTTATTAAATGTATTCGGGGGTTTTTTTCCTCCCAGCTATCTGTTTTATTGCGCTAAATGAGAAGTTATATATCCGTCATGGTGTGCGTTCAAAATAGTTTGAAGCCTTTCACTCTGAGAACTGCTGAAGGGAAACAATGCGCTGTGTGTTTTTGTAGGTTGGCTAGTTTTCACATTTTATTTTGCTCTTCTAAAATGAGTGAAATAACAATATCCCGAGTTTAGATCTGTCTTACACTCTCGTTTTATGAGAGACGGCACACCTCAAGATAGAAATAAACATGAGACACAATAATTTAGTCATTTAAATTGCACTAATCTTAAGCTTCGAAAAGGTTTTAGGTTTTTTTTCAACGTTTGTGTTATTATAGAAATTAATTTGCATGAATAGTTAAGGGAAATTAAAGCTGCAGCCATCGGAGCGCAGAGAAGCACATGAGACAGACAATCAGCTGTTTCTTCAGTTTTAGGCTTTGCAGGAAGCCTTTACATTAAAACAATGATGTTTTTCCTCTTATTTGACAATACACGAAATACAAATGTCAATGGGCGATTATGATTATTATTATTATTATTATTATTATTATTATTATTATTATTGTTGTTGTTGTTGTTGTTGTTGTTGTTGTTGCCAAATATACAGTGATATATTACAATGATAAACGTGAAAAAAAGTTTATCTCCGAATTATCTAAACAACAAAGCTTATAATATATCTACTTACAGATAATACCCGGACACATATGGAAACAAATGCAGCGCGCATGATACCAGTACATCATCCGAAAGGCTACTATTCTCGGTCGCAGGGCTGCAATGTGTCAGTGTACAGTTTATACCCACTGCAGGTGTGATCATCAAATACCAGAACAACACCAGTTCTTGCTCACTTAGTTCGTATTAGCAGAATAAGAGTAATAAGAGGAAGCTCAGCATAATGACGTATCAGATGCTGCCAGATATACAAATGTCAAGAGTGATTTTGTAAATACTTCGCTTACATCCTCGGAATGAGTTGTATTCTAAATATATTGCGATAACGTTACACGTGCGCGTTGATGTGAACAGGAAAGTGATTTGATGCGGCGTGGAGGCGAGTTTACACATTTACAACTCGAGCCTGCAGTGTAGTGAACAGATTAAAGAGACTAAATTGTCAGGTTGCTATTGGCGGAGTGATATGATTATTCATTTTTAAACAACGTTTCACAGCCGCTAAGCCAAGAATAACAAACTTGAACGTAATAACATAATAACAGCAATTTAGCTAGTAATATGGTATCTTATTGATATGTGTGAGCTGCTTTCTTATTCGTTTAGTGGCCCTACAGTCTCTACTCTTTCTGGAGCGTTGAATGGATAAAACAACCTGTGTTCTCTACAGCAAGGGTTTATCAGAACTATAAGTTTGAGTTTATCGACTTCACTACTGCAGTTCATTTATCAAACTGAATCGAGTTTAAAGAATATGGGTTTGTTTGGGTTTTTTTTTTTTTACTTATAATGATGATTTTCTAGTTTATTTCCCAGACCACTGTTCATAAACAGTGTGATCGATTATACCAGCATGATGCTCCACGAACAGCTATGAAAATATTTATTAAAATATTTTCTCTTCTGTCTGGTGAGTAGCATCAGAACTCACACTCGTGTGACAGCGTTTATTTAACGCGAGCGTGTCGAGAGAGAAGCAAAGCTCTGTAGAAACTCCATCAGCACTTAACGCTGCGCTCAAGGACGTTTCCTTCAGGGCGTTTTTCTAAGGACAGAGAGAATTACAGCAGGAGCTTAAACTCTATAAGGTCATTATTATTATTATTATTATTATTATTATTATTATTATTATTATTATTATTATAGACGCAAACCCTCTATGTGGCCAGTCATTTTAGAAATTCTTAAATATACAAATACTTTGTTTTCAAATCGATCCGAATAGTCGACCCAAATTCACTTTAAATCCCTTTAAAGTAAATTCAGAGTCAATGTCAGCACTGCAATAGTCGTTATTCAACGACGCACCGCCAAAGGTTTTTGATTAAACCGGAAAAAAAGTCGATGAAGTCCGTCCTAAGTTCATGACTCAGATGTAGATCCCTCGCTAATACCGCTCCGAGGGGGCTTGTGAGCTGATGTTGATGCGCTCCACGCGCTTTGATGGCTGCTCCCTCCTCGATCATTCATCTTGGAATCATCCCATGCTCTGATGGTAATGACTTTGTGCATTAAGGTGGCTTACGTCACTTTGAACAAGCCTCGGAGAATTTGGGGAGGAAAAGAGATTAATAATAGACAAATTAGGAAATCGGTCGTCTCTCAGTTGTATAATGTCTCGAGGACGTGGCGATATCATTCATTTCGAGAACAGACGACAACAGCTGGGATTTCGTGAAGCTGTGATTGAAATGTTTGGCGTTTATTCTGGGAGCGGCTACAGACACACATACAACAGAATGCAATTTTGTGTTTGCAAAAGATGCTCCAGTCATCAATCAGTGCAGAGGCAGTAAAGTTATAACCATACATATATAACAATACCTCAATAACTAATACTTTTTCATGATCCTTATGCACAAAATCGCTTCATGAACAGACACTGAATCGTGTATTGTCTCTTATCTATTTACAACGCATTTGGCTGAACACTAAAAAGAGCTGTTTTCGAAGTTTCTGTGCTAGCAGATTTACTGCATCTTGCCGCTTTAACGCAGTGGGACATGCAGGGACCTGGGACATATATCACCTAATTGCCTATAAGATAGCTAAAACATGTAATATATGAGCATGCCTATAACTTGTTCAGCAGCAGCAAAATGTTCAGTGTGGAATTAGCATCTGAATTAACGCTTATATACTTTTCATGTTAGTCCAAGCGGGCATAAATGAACACTGTTCATGACTTTTATGTTGTTGTAACAATAAGCGGGGGCAAAACACACACAAAAAAAAAATTGCTTGACTTTTCCTTTACATGACAGGGCTCATGTGGTGGAAAGATGGTGTTTTATTTTGCTTCTGGTGAAAAATGGATTCCTGACTTGGGTGAATCTGAAACTGGGTCATTATGTACTTCCTATAATACCAGTGAAACAAAAGTAAAATTTTAGATAGATAGATAGATAGATAGATAGATAGATAGATAGATAGATAGATAGATAGATAGATAGATAGATAGATAGATAGATAGATGGGCGCCCAGCTGACATCAAACTCATAAGCCATTTTGGCATTGCCTGTAACCAATTACACCATGGGTTATATTCCTATCAAACAGTAGGATTTGTTTTAAGGGATGCAATAACACGCAAGGCCTACCGGGAATTTCTTTTCTCAGCACCTCTGTTTTATAAGCGAATCTTTTCTTTTCTTTTTTACCTTTGCGTTGAGGAGCACATATTGGAGAATTTTCGAGCGAGCGACCAGTGTCAAAGACTTTAACCTGTTTTTCATAGACTACACTGGCTCTGCACAAGCCTGACTTCAACAATAGGGTCTTTTAGTCATGTTTATTTCAGTTACTTTTATGCAAAAAAAAAAAAATATATATATATATATATATATATATATATATATATATATATATATATATATATATATATATATATATATATATATATATATATATATATAAAACATCGCTATGATTTGCTATATGATGCTGCATCTCAGAAAGGCCATATGCCGATTTTAGGTTATCCAAGAGAATAATAAATGATGGCCCTTTTTTGTTTATTCAATTGTTTGTCTGTTTGCTGGTTTTATTTTATATTAATGATATAATCGATATAGATTCGCCAACCTTGTAAAACTAAGTTGTAGCTTAGAAACGATTTCAAAAATAGCAAACGTAAGCTATTTAAAAGCTCAGTGCAGTCTTTGTTTACAAATAATTTCATTATTCAGGTGATTTATCAGCTATATAATATCAGTTTATATCGACTATTTACCTGATTATTATTATTATTATTATTATTATTATTATTATTATTATTATTATTATACAGAAACATTTTATTGCCTATGGCATACATAACAAATGATAGCCAATCTATAACATCGACTGTTTATAATAATCATGTACTATGGGTTATTAATGAATGTATTACTATTTAACCTGAGATAGTGTTCAATATCCAGAATTTGACAGTCAAATAATATTTTAAAATACAAACAAAGTTATTTTCATGCGTCTTTGATTTTATTGCCCACATGACAACCAATGAACTATCCTATAAAATTAAGCTCCTTAGCTGGAATAATGATAGCTCGTTTTGATAAAATCAAACTTATAGGGATAAATTTACTCACTTTAACAACATTGGAAAATCACATTTGATAAAGCTGACAAAGTCAAGTTTATTATTTAACACGGTCCATTCTAAAATCTATATATTTTATATCGATAATGTCGTTATTAAATGGAATGGAATAACTGAGGGCAGGCGCTGCTGTCACAGATTTTGCCAGGTTTTTGTTAACATTACCATAATACAGTTACTGCTCGGAGCGCTTGGAGATGGTCACTGTTTTATTTTGGCCACGTGTTCGTTACAAGATCTCATTTAATGTTAGCTCAGAAATTGCAAAAAAAAAATTACATGTATACATTTTTATAAAAGCTAGTGATCTAACTATGATCGGTTACTATAATTAACACTGATCCGGGGGGGGGGGGGGGGGGGCGTGTGACAAAACCATCATCAGAGAGTCAATGAAAGCTTTGCAATAACAAACCTCCCTCTGAATTTTACTACAGGCTTTTCATGGAAATAACCTACACCACACCGATGGTCTTTGCGCTGTTAAAAAACGTATTCTAATGAACTAAATCAAGCATCTGGATGCTCATTGCGAAAATGAGGGAATCTACTTACAGGCTTTGCATTTATTATTATTATTATTATTATTATTATTATTATTATTATTATTATTATTATTAAAATCCTGTAGGCAGACTATTACAAATTATAGCCCTTAAGGGTTAATAGGTTGTTACTTTGGGGGAACGCTAACAGGTTCTTTGTAGAGATGATATAAGACTAAAAAAGAAAGAAAGAAAGAAAGAAAGAAAGAAAGAAAGAAAGAAAGAAAGAAAGAAAGAAAGAAAGAAAGAAAGAAAGAAAGACTTAACTGTAGATAATAGTGGTAAAAAGAGCGCCAGAACGGGTATCAAAAGGGCACCATGTAGAATCTTTAATTATACAACGCACCCTTGAAGAACCCTTTAATAACGCTCTAGTTTGCGCAAACTATATGGCTATATAAAGTGATTCCTATACCGTGGGTTGTTTAAAATGTTATTGAATGCATAATACTATTTACTACTTAACGATAAAAGATTGAAAATAATGTTTGGTCCAGTATGTTTGAAATAGCCTAAAATCTAAGGCAGCCATTCTGACCAGGGTCTTGCTGTAACATTTTTTAAAGGATCACTGGATGACTGATGATTGTAACCTTTATCTTCTAAACAGGACTGACACCATTAAACGGCTTTGCAGGTTAACACCTCTCAAAGGTTGACTGCTCCTGTAACTTAAATCCAGCCGTAATGAGGAGGACAGCAGGTTAACGACGTGTGTACGGCTGTTTGCAGGGCCAGCTCGCTATTTCGCTTCAGACGCACAAAAGCAACAATATTTACGACTCTTTTAAGCATCGATCACACTGACAGCTCTTAGTCCCACCACATGGACTTCATTAGTCTTAAAGATTACATTCCACTACAATATACATGTAGTTTCCAATCAGAAAGGCACAATATGCATCTAATTGAATAATAACGGTGTTTTGATCGAGACTCGTCATGGCCGTTTTTCACTTGTTTTATTTGATGTATTTACAAAAAGCAATTGTATTAAAGTTAAGACAATTTTTCAAAAAAAAAAAAAGGTATCTTAAAACAGGGGCCATGTTCATCATTTTTATATGAAAAATAAGACATTTTTGATTGCAACAGTGGAAATTTGTTTTGGTGTGTTTAGAGAGACATTTTCAACAGTGTTAACAAAAACATTTTCACATCTGTGCAAAGTTCCTTGTGATGATCTGAATCACGCGAAAAGGAACAAAACGTATTTTCGAAATAAAATAGGCTAATCCAACCTACTTGTGTATTTTCTGGAGATACAGCGCCATCTATCGTTTTTGGATACTACTGCATGGTTGTATGCATTTATTTACACCCAGTTGTATGTGAAAGCGTATGTAAATAATTTTATTAATACATTATTTATAGTAGCAAATACTACTAAAATGTGAAGCATTTAACAACAATTAGAACATGCGCATAAGAACAATAGGCTGTATAACAGACCATTAAACGGTCTATTTTTCTTCTTATAAACGTTAAAAAAAACCCGTACACGTGCCGGTGAAAAGGGAGCTGTAAACATACTCATATGGGTTAGTGTGTTGGTTTCACAGGCCCAGATAGGTATTGCATTATGAGCATTATGAGGTATTGTGTATTATGAGGTGTTGCAGATGAACTTCATCTGTCTGATTTCAGTTGAATTAAAATAAAAAAAAACTATTTGGGGCAAAAAGCCATGATGATATTTATGGCCAGGGCATGTGTAAAATTAAAACTCTTTTGCTTTGGTCGACATTTGATCCATATGCTCTGATCTATAGACCTTATGGACAGACTGATATCGATACACCATATATGGCGTCCTCTACAGCCCGTTTTAATTGGCGTATAACTGACGACCTCTGACAAATGCAGTGATTTAGAATACATATTGGAAATTACACACTAAGTATTATCTGGTTTCCAAGAACATGCTACTGGATTGGCTGTTCTATGCCCTCAGGTAGAAATGAATAAAGGATTTTGTGTGGATGGTGTCCTTCGATGGACTGGCGTCCCACCATTTACATCTCACTCCCAGAGTTCCCGGGATAAACTCCGGATGTACTGCGACAGGATAAAATGTTTACGGGAAATGAACGAACGAATGAAATTCTGAATTCCATTATGAAGCCCTATTTGTAGGTTATTCCCCACAATACCCAGCAGGAGGCAATGCTGTATCAAGACTCGTTACTAACTGTTGGGCGCGTTTGAGTACGTCATATTCTTCTCTGTCATAAAAATAAAAATATAATTTCTCATTATATAGGACTTGTATTACGGCGCCATCTAGAGGAGCGGGGCAATTTTGCAAGGCTTGTCTGTCAATTTACATGCAGTGAGGGCCTGAGCGCCTCCCAAAACTATACCACGACTGCCTTGTTTTGTGATTCCCACAGAACTGAACACTTACACACTAACTCCGTTCCAGACAAGATGCGCAAGTAGCAAAGATTTATGCAGCGCATGTATGACGTTGCGATGAACATTTTCCAGCACCCATGTCGCAGTATCCCAGGAGTACTCTATCGATGGCCAATGCAGGGACTGGGATAAAACATTCAAGCCGGGAGTCTCACTACCACCCAGGTCACCCCATATATTAAACTCAAATTGAGACCACTGATCACTCCCAACCACTCTCCAACCAATTTATTAGGAAAGCATGTACTGGGTATCTATTCATATCTAATCAGCCAATCATGAAGCAGCAACTCGGTGCAGTCTGGCAGGCACAGATCATGAGCTTCATTGAACGTTCACATCAAACATCAGAATGGGGGGGAGGAATGTGAATTTGACCATGGCAAGGTTTGGGTTTGAGTGTTTCAAAAACAGCTAATCTCCTGGAATTTTTCTCACACAGCACCATCTAGAGTTTGCACAGTATGGTGTGTTTGTGCGTGTGTGTGTGGGGGGGGGGGAGACCTCATTCAATTATTCACAATAATTGAGTGAGTTGCATCATCTTTAACAATAATAAAACCTTGAAAGCAATAAAAGTGATCCTTTTAGTTTCACAAATGCATGGGATTATTATTATTATTATTATTATTATTATTATTATTATTATTATTATTAATCACTGCATATAGCTACAATGACTATACATCGGATAACAATGTACATTATGCAGCCAGGGTTTCAATCAAATCATGCAATTTCTTTAGTGCATGATCATTATTTTAATTTTGAAATATTGAAATAGGGACGTGACAGCGCTGCTTATGAAAGGTCATTATTGTAGTGAGTTTACTTAGAGAAAATTATTTAGATTTTTAGAAGGAACTGTAAAAAAAAAATGTTCAGCTGTACAGCACAACAATGTACATTATGCAGCCAGGGTTTTATTTGCTAGATATTGATACTGCGGTTAATGCAGCCTAATTAGCTGACTTATTCGTATTTGCAGATCAGATTGACGTTACTTTAAAAAAGGAGTCTTTTCTTCTTCGTCCCTTTTCCCTCTCGGCTTCATTTGACCGCTTCCTGTTCATTCTTCATGCAAGGCATCTACTTTGATTTTTGTTTCATGTTGCTTTTATTTACAGAAGGAGTAAATAATTTGTTTACTAATGACGTATGACTATGTGGACCAACATTTCTCGGAATTACAGGATTTGCCAGGCACATGGCGGCATTGCAGGCAAAAAAAAACAACACCAGGACAAAATAATTCGTTGTGTCCCGGTGGAGATTCGAGCCTATTGATGGCTCACTGATTCCTCGATCTGATCCGTATTAATTATTTCAATGCTGTCAGAGGCCTCTTCTTGATTACGTAACATAATATATAAATACTCCATCAGTATATTGTGCACGTGCACATCACACGCTTAAATGATGACGTTTCAGTGTATAAACAAATCTATATAATTTCTTATGCACATTTTTGAATTCTCATATGCATTTTTTAAGCCAGACTTTCTACGTTGACTTTCTACTTTTTACCTGAAATTTTATATTTAATTTACTTTATTTACCCATTGGTTCGTAATTAAAATTATTTCATATCTCTGTTTATTCTTCATATCATATCATATCATATCATATATCATTTAAAAGATTTCTGCTTTTGGAATCACCTCTGTCTGCTTCATCCTGAAGCCTTTCTCTTCTTGAGCCTCAGTTACACAGTTATAGAACTGACACGTCCTTAAAGATGACCGGCTTTGATCGATATCTGACCACAGGCTGAATACATGGGAGATCGTAATAAAGGGGGCATCAATTCAATTACCTGGATGTAACTTTTTCCATTTCGTGGCAAAGGGAGCATGAGGCAGGAGCACCCTCAGTGTCTCATCTCATCTCATTATCTCTAGCCGCTTTATCCTTCTACAGGGTCGCAGGCAAGCTGGAGCCTATCCCAGCTGACTACGGGCGAAAGGCGGGGTACACCCTGGACAAGTCGCCAGGTCATCACAGGGCTGACACATAGACACAGACAACCATTCACACCTACGGTCAATTTAGAGTCACCAGTTAACCTAACCTGCATGTCTTTGGACTGTGGGGGAAACCGGAGCACCCGGAGGAAACCCACGCGGACACGGGGAGAACATGCAAACTCCACACAGAAGGGCCCTCGCCGGCCCCGGGGCTCGAACCCAGGACCTTCTTGCTGTGAGGCGACAGCGCTAACCACTACACCACCGTGCCGCCCCCACCCTCAGTGTGATCTCCTAATTATGTAAAGATGTATTTGGACCAGGACTGAACGAAAACAATGACAACGTTTTTATAGGCCAATTTAAGTCGGGTCAGACTGGCCCGGTAATGGACGTCAATGAATGTCCCTGAGACATTTATGCCCTTGGTGCCTGGGAAAGTGCTTAATGGGTTCTCACCTGCAGTTTTACCTCGAAAGCCGAGAGGCCTCAAGTTTCGGTCTGAAAATAATTTACTCTAATCGGCCACACTTAACCAATAAACCCTGCTTGTTCCTAATTCACCTGCAGTGCAACTCCAGTCTGGAATCAGAGAATGCTGTTCTTCTTAATAAAGGACTTTCACACTCAGTAAAAGCCAGACAGAAAAGAATGGAGACTTTGGTTGTGATTTCCAACTGGGTGACAGTGAGTATCCTGTTTGACTGTTACCTTATAGCCACTAAATGCATGTGGAAAATTTAATATGGAAAATATAAACTAGATAAAGAAATGATCAGAAGGACTTCTAACACACTTCTCCCTCAGGTGGAAAGCCAGGAGGAAGAGGAGATGGTGACAGAAGAGCTAACAGAGAGGAAACACCAGAGTGAGCATGTGGGTGGTGCGTATGTAATTGGTCCTTTTGCATAAGTGCATTTTTCTGAACTTTGTGTTATCAAATGTCCATCCATCCATCCATCCTTTTATCCTGTGCAGGGTCGCGAGCAAGCTGGAGCCTATCCCAGCTGACTATGGGCGAGAGGCGGGGTACACCCTGGACAAGTTACCAGATCAGATACACAGAGATAAACAACCATTTACACTCACCCACGGGGAGAGCATGCAAACTCCACACAGAAATGCCCCTGTCAGCCACTGGGCTCGAACCCATAATCTTCTTGCTGTGAGGCGAAAGTGCTAACCACCACAGCACCGTACCGGTTGTCAAATTGTAATATTGTGTAGTGTAAAGTAAAGTAAAGTAAAGTAAAGAGCACATTGTTATGAAATTTTCAAACAAATTAAATGAAGATTTTTTTTTTTTTTTTGCACTGTGGAGGGGGCATTATCCTGCTATTACAGAATACCGGTGCTATGAAGGGGTGTACTTGGTTTGCAACGATGTTTAGATAAGTGGTAAGTGTCAAAGTAACATCCACATGAAAGCCAAGACCCAAGGTTTTCCACTAAGTCGTGGTTAAATTAACGAGTATCCTGAGAGCGGTTTGTTATTCATTAAGGAGGCTGCGTCTTAATTTGCTGCCTGTGTGCAATTCTACATGAAAAACGCAGAGGTCGCTAATTTCACTACAAAAACCATGAATTTGAGTTTATTATTATTATTATTATTATTATTATTATTATTATTATTATTATTATTATGCAAAATATCATTCACAGCAAGCTAAGAATAAACCGAGCAAGCTGGTATTCCTGGGATAGCTATCGAGCCACTTTCCGTTGCCTTGGGTACCGCATCCCATCCTTCCGTCCTTGCCACATATCTAGAACCTTGCGGATTATCTTTGCTGATCCCAACAAAACTGACTTCTGCATCAGTTCAATGTCCTTAACCATCTCTATCTCTTCCGGCCATTTCTTTAAACTTCCCAGGGTACCGATTATAACTGGAACAATCTTGACATCTTTCAACTTCTTCTTCTTCTTCTTCTTCTTCTTCTTCTTCTTCTTATTATTATTATTATTATTATTATTATTATTAACACAATTCCGTTACGAGTTAGCCATAAAAATGTGGGAAGAAAGATACTAAACCGTTATGCTAATACTTCAATGTGATCAAATATAAACCAAATACATCATCTCAGTGACGGCAGGCAGTTTTTACTCTCTGAATATTTGCTTTGCTCCTTGGTATACACAATAAATGGGTAACATCTGTAATAACTTAATTGTTTCTCTTGCCTATAGTTTCACATGCGCTGTGGTGTTGATCAACTTGAAGTGATGCACTAATTCTGATTGAACTGTACTGGAGTGACAGCTCTCTGAGAGATGTGATTACAAGTGGCATTTGTGGTACATGTTAATAGAGATTATCCATGAGTAAACTACTTTGGTTGGGTACAGAAGAACCCTGCAGAAATGTTGCCTTGACATTGCCAACAGTGAATTCAGTGATACAGTACTCCTGTACCATACACACAGCTGCATAAGCTTTCAACAGGAGGTTGGAATAGTTTGCATAAAGCAAAAATAAGATTTTTAACGCCACTGTAAACATAACTCATTCCCATATACACCTCTAAAGTCCTATCTACAGCTGTCATAAGAATTCTTGGCAAATGTTGCTGGAGTTTACTCATTTTCTTTTGGCCAAGTGCAATCTGATAGAGATTTAAGAATAAGGACATGGTTGACCATGCAAAGAGAAAAAAAAGAAAGAAAAAAGAGGTAATAGAAAAAAGATGTTTCAATAATGATAGGGAAGTTATGAGGGAATATATACAGTACTGTGCAAAAGTCTTAGGCGCGCCATTTTTTTCATATAAACTTTGTTATAGATTTCTATTTTATGACTTCTACATTATAGAGTCAAACATTTTAGAGTCCAAATGTTTGTTTTCCAGCACAAAATTAAATGTTACAGGAAAAAAAAAGTTTGTATTTGAATAGTATCTTATAGTGATAAGAGACCACTTTTCAGATTAAAAAAAAACATAATGAAGGCTACTGGGTTTTGTTGCAAAATTAAGAAGCAAGTGTGACACTCAAAGTGTCCAGAAGAACTGTAGCTGCTTCTGCAAGATGATCAGTAAAACCTACAGCTCATTTCCTTAAAAAACTGCACTCATTGTACAGTTTTATATCTATCTATCTATCTATCTATCTATCTATCTATCTATCTATCTATCTATCTATCTATCTATCTGTCTATCTTAAAGCAAAGGGTTGTCTCACACCAAATATTGACTTTATTTCATTTATTATGGCTTACTGCTGTTTATAGTATTTTTTATGTTGAAATATTTCATTTCATTATTTTCAAGCTGTTCTTGGTCTACAGCATTTCTTTACATGTGCCTAAGACTTTTGCACAGTACTGCGTATGAATATTAACAGAAAGTCTGGCAAAGACGTTGCTCTTAAAGCTACAGCATGACCTTCAATGTGTCTTCAATGTATCAGTGTATAGTCTTCAACTATCTTGCCCAATAACAAAAATAGTGTAAAATGTTATTTTGTATTCACTAAACACTGGCTCATCTGTTTTAACCGACCAGCTTTCCTTTAATTTACAATTATAATTACAAAGCATTAGCACTGGTTTTTATACATGTGGATATTTTCTTGCTCTTGTTTATTCTTAAGATTGCAATTTTATGTCTACGTGTCTTTTAACAAATATAAAAAAAACTTATTGAACAACAACAACAACAACAACAACTTCTTCTTCTTCAAATAGACGTCACTGCATTTTCTACGTTAGAATTGCACGTAAGATCCAGATGAACGGGTTAATATGTTGTTAATTTACGAACGAACACACCATATCTGTGGCTGGGGTAATCCATGCTCTCCACTGCAATGCTTATTTCAAAGAAGTAAATATAGCATGTTAAACAGTTATTTAGCGTTCTAGTAGCATTGTGTTACTACTTGTGTTACAATTACTCTGTTTGATCTTTCTGCATTAACTAGTGAGACAAACTGCAAAAAAAGAAACGTGGTAGTTGATTTTCATCGAGAGGCATCATCAGGAGGGTTTCCCCAGCACTGAAACAGGGAAATGTCGCTCTCTGGCTACATCTGGACTCCTACAAGAGTTGAAGTGGCCTGGGTTTCACGTCCAATTGTGAGTTTTTAAATTGTTGCTTCTATCAAGTCAACTCATTAAATTTTAATCATGTGTATGATTTTTTTTTCCTTTTTGGTCCTGTTGATTGTACGTTGTAGGGGTATATTTGATAAAGTGGCTTGGCTGTTTGTGGTGTTCACAGTGATAATCACATCACCAGGGTTTTTTTTTTTTTCAGTGCAAGAATTAGGAAAGCCAATGTGCATCACCAAAGCAATATAATAAAGTATTAAAGTTTATTGCTTGGCAATAAAGGTCATGTTATCTGGTTTGTGGTCGTAAATATAGGGATTTAAATGTAACCGATATAAATTAGGCTGTAAGTGATTGTGGATGGTGCTGTAGCCCTGGTTCCCTGGTTCTATCCTGAGCTCAGTGACCTGACTCTCCAAGTCCGGATGGGCTTTCTCCGGATTCTCCAGGTTCCCAGTTGGATTGGAGAGTTTAAAACAGACTGTATTCCCCCACTGTTCCCCCGAGATAAGAATATTCCAGATCCAATGAGCTCTAAACTATGAAACATATTTTGTTTTTAACACTTTTTTTTTACCACATAATTTCATATATGTTCCATGTGTTATTTCATAGATTTGATGTCTTCTGTATTGTTCTAATATATATATATATATATATATATATATATATATATATATATATATATATATATATATATATATATATATATATATATATATATATATATATATATATATATATATATAAACAAACCAGGGACTGATTATATATAAACATTATATATAATGTAAACTATATATAAACATTATATATATAATGTCTTATCTTACCTGGTACAAAGAGGAAGACTCCAGTGATTAGTTCTTAGAGCTGCGGGGGAAGATCTGTATAACACTGAAACATATGAAGCAAACAGATGTTTCCATAACAGAAACATATTGTATGTTTTGGATGAAGGTCAAGCCCAAGATATACAGTGATATGAAATTAGACGTACAGGCGTCATTTTTTAAATGTGTGTGATGTGAATTCTGTATGTTTAGCCGATCAAAGTATCATTATTAATTTACAATGCAAGTTCAAAATTGCAACGTCATCATATTCTAATAAACCTTTTAAAATGAAATGAATAATTAAATATTTCATCTCATCTCATAGCCGCTTTATCCTGTTCATAATTACATATATAATATTTTTCTGTTAGTTTTTTTTTCTTTTTTATCAGACATCTGATAGATGTCTGATAAAAAAGAAAAAAAACTAACTATATTTAATATAAGACATAATGAACGTAATCGAAAGAATATTTTTCTGTGTTTAACAGAGTATTCATAAATCAGAGTAAACAAGTTATATTATTGTAAAAGAAACCCATTCAAACTTAAAAGGAACCTCAAGAATCTTAAAATCTTAATTGTAATGCTACTAATAAATGCAAATTATTATTATTATTATTATTATTATTATTATTATTATTATTATTATTATTATCAGAGGCAAATTGTATTAGGCTTGTCGGTTAAATGGTATTAGTCTTATTGGGTTAAACCTTCTGCTTAATTTGTTAAGACATTATATGTATTTGACTTGTGTTTTGTGTGTGTGTGTGTGTTTTATTACAGACTCTGCTACAGCTTGGTGGCCATAGCCCTGCAATGTTTCCTTTCGATTATTTTTTTTTTCTTGTAGCTTTTGGTCTTGTTTAAATCTGAAGAGCCTGCTAGGGCAAATATTTGGCTCTGAAGAGCTCTTGGGGATTGGGGAGAGTGTCCACTCTGCAAAGTCCTCACTCATCTGTAGGTGTGTAATAGATTAAGGGCATAAAAGGGGGTGTTAGAAACAAACTTTTACGTGCACAAAGGCTTTACTTTTGCGCTTGAGAGTTTGCACTTGTGCAAAGAGCTTGGTAAACTTTCTGACACGCGTTGCATAAGTCCACTGTAATCCATTAATCAGCAGTGTCAGAAGTGCATGCAAACCTAGCAGGCAAATCTAAATAAATAAATAAATAAATAAATCAGGTAGGCCTGTGTACCAGATCAAACATGTTTGACTGAAGAACATCTTATCTTTTTATTCACACTACGTTCTTTATTTATTTAACGACCCATGGTCTAAAATGATAAAGCATTTTAAAACCCACGACATTAATGATGAAACAACGGTCACTGTCATTTGTTTCTCATTAACTATAAGTGCTGTAACAACCCACCACTTGGAAGATAACGAACAGCCTGTTGTATCAGCTTTTACATGCATAATTAGTAATTTCGTGTAGACTTGGAAGCCGGTGGAGATGCAGAGCAGAAGATAGTGAAGATAGTGACCCAGCTCCCATTCAAAACCATGACAACACGGAACAAGCCCGGATTTATTCCAGAGAGCTAAAGGACATTGTGCAGGGGCGTCAATCAAGCATTATTCAAGCACTGAACAAATGCAAAATCTTGACTGGAACAAATGCTTCCAACGGGTCTCGGACGCGGGGCTACATTTCCCTCTTTTGTTCCCAGTCGCTGGTTGGCATGTATTTGTGTTCCCTTTTTTCCTCCGTCCGACCACCCAGGACGACCAGAAGAGGAGGGATATCCACGCTCATACTGGGAGGAAAGTGTACATAGGCTCTCGGCCAGGTGCCCTATGAAACTACGTCCGAAATGACGAACTAAATTCTATGATGGCATGCATTTTACTTACTTTTTAGTCTCCTGATCTCACTGATTTTGGTAGCATTTCAACTTGGACATGTCTCTCTGTATACAATTATTGCAGTCACGGTTAGATTCCATGACACTGAATCGAGATGAACAATTTACAAAAAAAAAAACAAAAACAAAAAAAGTTTAAAAAACGGAACTTAATCATGTGTGCAGAAAAAAAACCCTTTGCTTTAATAATATAGGCTCTATCTTACAGCAGCACCAAATGCACGTCTTCCATTCAAGTAGTCCATGAATATTAATTGTACATAAAAAAAAAAATAAACAAAACGATCAACATCCCTTTCGTATTTAACTCCGGTCCAGTACCAAAAAGAAATCATAGCAACAAAAAAAAAAAAAAAAAAAACGACTGAAACATACTTCCTGTCTCAACTGCGAGCTTTTATTTAAAATAATTCAATTGTTACAACAACAAACGTAGCAATGCTAAATGCTAAAACCAAGTCCAAATAGTCCTAATTTGAATCACATGAGAGGCACAAAAACACAGGGTAAGATATATTAGATATAAAATATAATAGACCTACTCAGGGCACTTGTTGGGACTTGGCATTGATCTTAATACTAATAAATCTGTATGATAAACACTCCGCCATTTTGTATTGTTTGGAAATAAACAGTCCAGTTTTACAAAGAGCTATTTCAAACAAATGCTTAAATTGCACTTCTCTGGTGGCGTAGGCTACTATTTTGTCATACTCTTTAGGACGATAAACGGATTAGGACGCAGCCCGTCACTCGGAAAACAGTCCACTGACTGCCTCGTACACTTTCTCTGCTAAAGTGAGGGACTCGACCCAACATCAGCCAATTTCTAGCACCTTCTTTGAGCATCTTTAACCCACACCACAGTGAATTAAATCGTTAATAAACGGACGCTTGCGAATGTACCTCACTGCTGTGAAACTTTGTCTGGATTTGGGATTTAAAGTCCCTTATACAGTAACTAATGTCAGATAAACTGTCATAATTCGAAAATGAGTTACTTTATCGACCATTTCTAAAAACAATCCTCATTTTAAATGGTGAAGCATCCGGATTTATATAAGACAACTTGCTATAGTCAATTCTGGTATCAGTGCTCATGGGTTTACTTTTCTTATGCTTTATGCCCCTCTTCTCTTAATGAATTCCCTATTTGAGTTTTTTAATTTTTAAAAATTCTGAATTTTGTTTCATAATCCGAAAATGATTCACATGCAAGCTTAAGTGTACAGTTATCTTCTGTTTATGGTACATTCGATATAGAGATGAAGGAATGAAGAGGGGGGGGGGGGGAAACACTAGTGGATCACTTTGTATGCAAATATGTGATATGTTATTTGGGCGGGAGAGGGAGGGGATGCTCTCTTGTTGTCACTTGCCACCCAAGACGTGATTCAGCCTCAACAATTACCATTATCTGTGCCCTATTTTCACGACTTGAGCGAATCGGTAATGATGAAGAGGGTTTCCTTTAGTCATTGTGAAAGTAGCGGCCTATTCTTAGCAGGGTTCACACCTACCGTCGCTGGGACTGAAGCACTCGAGTCATTGCAGGTGCTTTGTGGCTGAATGGGGAGGCGGCTACTGTTGAGCTGTGCTAAGTGCTGTTTATATAAACTGAGCCACACCAGTGTACACATTATCACTTGGAGTCGGATCAAGCACCATTCTACGGCTCGTCCTTGGAGAAAGCTGTTGAAGACAAATAAATTTATCAAACCTATGTTATCATGGCCGTTCCTGCAAGGCTCAGCTTTACTGTGAGGAGTATTTTGGATTTACCAGAAAATGACAGCGAGAGCGCAGCGCATCTTTTGCCACTGCACCCGCTCTCTGGCTCTCCTTTCTCATCCTGGCCAGACAGCGACAGAGGCCACTGCATGTGTAAGTTATCCCTCTCTCAGAAATAAGGGTAACAAAGTACACTTTCCATCATCGCTGGGGTGGTTCCATATTTTTTCCATGTTAGCTTTTATCCAGTTTGTATCTATTTAACGTACTTTATTTATTAATTAGCAAGGGCACATGATATCTTAAGTGTGTGGTGTACCTTTCATTAGCTGACGTAGTTATAATTTGGTAGTGGTGCAACAAGATTGGGCCTAAAGCAAACTTTTTTTCTGCACACATGATTAAGTTCCACTGTGGTATTTTTCAGCCTCGGATGAGAGCAATCTGGAGGCGTCCCCTGACTCCACAGGGACTAATGATCCCCCTGCTGAGGCAGATCAGGAGAAGAAGAAGAAACGCCGTGTGTTGTTCTCCAAGGCCCAGACCTATGAGTTGGAGAGACGCTTCCGGCAGCAACGCTACCTGTCTGCTCAGGAGCGCGAGCAGCTTGCGCACTTCCTCCGCCTCACCCCAACACAGGTCAAGATCTGGTTTCAGAACCACAGGTATAAGATGAAGCGAGCGCGGGTCGAGTGTATCCAGGATTGCGGTCCTCTTCCGGTGCTGCGCAGGGTCGTGGTGCCGATTCTAGTGCGGGACGGTAAACCATATCAAACGTGCATTGGCGAGAAAGAAAAGGGAGGCTGCGTGGTTCCTCCATCATCCTGCGGTCCTCGAGGGTTCCAACCTTTTCAGCCATCAACTTTTGCGCTTCTACCGCAGTATCAGCACTTTACAAACCCAACAACCTCCACGCACCCTTTCATTTGGTGAGACCATCCATGGTGGACTGAGGATGACGCATGGATGAACATACTGTATGTGCTTTTATTTACACGTGTAGTGTACACAGTAAATAAGTAAATGCAATTTGCACATTTTTTATTTTATATTTAGAAATAGTTGTGTTTTCTGCTCTGACGTGATTTGTGAATTCTTTGCAACGATTATGACACACAGCTACAGTATAGTAAAGATGGCTAATATTGCCTTTGTTTTAAACCAAATGTATATATGGTAATTAAGAATATATATATATATATATATATATATATATATATATATATATATATATATATATATATAGTCTTCAACAGCTACACACACACACACACACACACACACACATATATATATATATATATATATATATATATATATATATATATATATATATATATATATATATATATATAATTTTTATATGGGCTGGACAAAAGGACATGTTGCATAGACACCTGGATTTTTTTATTTTATTTTTTATTTTTTACACAAAACGGGTTGCATGAATTTACAGCATTAAAACTGAAAATTGATGTTCCTTTTTACCTCAACACTGTCCATTAAGCTAAGTAAATAAAGTTTGTTGGTTTAATTGCTGTCTTTGTCTGCTATTATGTGGCTGTATTGGAGGTTTAAAACCTGATATGTAATTGGACTATTACAATTAAAAAAAATAATTCTAATGTAAAATGATGTGGTTTGACGAGTGTTGCCTAACTACCACCTCTTCTTGTATGCCTTTGTATAGGCCTAGTTTGGACTCATTTAATAATCACTTTGTTCATCCAAGACGTTGTTGGTAGGATATTGCTATGGATGCATTCAGATGTTACTTTATAGGAGCATATTAGAGCTCACCAAAACATCTGAGCCTTTTATAATGTGAAGACGTTATCTTCAGTACAGGAGAGCAGAGACAAATTACAAACTTCAAACGAATACTCAGCATAATAATAGTGAGTAAACACAGGATTAGGCCTGGATGTGTATTGGTTTGACACTCTTCTGCCCCAGCGGTGCTTTTGAGAAATCTTTATAGGAATTCAGTGCTCAGAGTTCAGTGTTTATTACAGTATTAATATAAACGAATGGAGTATTGTGTGTATCAGCCTAAGAGTTGTCATAATCTTCCATATGTACTGAAGGTAAAGTGGAAAATGACCTACAGGGAAAGTTTATTTATTATAGTAAAATGCTCTGCTGTCATGGATGAGCTGTGATTTCTCATGCATCCACGACCCCAGAGCTCATCCTCATTCCCAGGACACATCATTGGTGTCACCTGGCCCTTTGTCCCTCTCTCTGGTCCATATGGAGGACAGTGACTGAAGCTGTCTCGGTCTACATCTCCCCTCCAACACTTTGCATGTCTGACTTTGAATGGACTATTGTGTACCATCCAAATGGACCTAGACAAAATCCTCAATGCCTTAGTTCTTGTGATGTTTAATCAGTCCCTGGTGACAAATTTATGGGGTTTAACAACACAATAGTGTTTTAGGCTTTAACAGCCACAAAGCCAAGCTTTTAGAGATTTCTGCCATTTTACTGAAAAACTGGAGGGAAGAACAGCTCTCTTTACGACTTATGCATATTTACGAACATTTACTTCAATATACAACTGACTGATATCTTCATACATAGACAAAGCTATAAAAATAGCCGTCGGTTGGAATTATAAGTTAAAAGAAGGCTTGGAAAGTTTAGCAATAAATCTATTATTGAGGGGAAACGGCTCTGAAAATAGAAATGTTATATATTTGATTACATTATATTTTATAGTTTATGTGCTTAAAAATCAATAAACAGTTTCACCAGAACAAAAAGACTGCAGGTTTTTCTATCCACATAATCTTAATAAACCAGAAAAGTGCACGAAGAGAAAAATTATTTCTGGATGTTGTGTTTTTGTTCTTAGGTCAAATATTCTTGCCGTTTCGTTGCCAATCTGTCTCACATGGAGTATCTGAGCAAGACCCTGGAGAAAAGTGGCGGTATTGAAATGCTAGTTACAAAACGTTAATTATCTTAGGTAAATAAATGTAGCCTGCGTATTTCATCAGGTGTACTATGTTTTTTTTTCTTTTTTAAGTCCGTTCTGAAGTAGGCCTTTCAGCAGTGGTCATACTGAAAGTCTTCAGTCGCCAAATTTATGAGCCATGCCACTGAGTTCCTCTTGAGGGCAGCATCCAAGTGTCTCCTTTCGATACTAACTAACTAAGAAAGAAAAAGAAAGAAAGGCGATGGACTGGCTAGAACTAAACGTGAAATACTGAATTAACCATTTTAATTTGCTCATGGGCGGCACGGTGGTGTAGTGGTTAGCGCTGTCGCCTCACAGCAAGAAGGTCCTGGGTTCGAGCCCCGGGGCCGGCGAGGGCCTTTCTGTGCGGAGTTTACATGTTCTCCCCGTGTCCGCGTGGGTTTCCTCCGGGTGCTCCGGTTTCCCCCACAGTCCAAAGACATGCAGGTTAGGTTAACTGGTGACTCTAAATTGACCGTAGGTGTGAATGTGAGTGTGAATGGTTGTCTGTGTCTATGTGTCAGCCCTGTGATGACCTGGCGACTTGTCCAGGGTGTACCCCGCCTTTCGCCCATAGTCAGCTGGGATAGGCTCCAGCTTGCCTGCGACCCTGTAGAAGGATAAAGCGGCTAGAGATAATGAGATGAGATGAATTTGCTCATGCCTCACAGCTTCATCACTTGGTTGTCTCCTTAAAAACTAACCGTAATCTTGCATCAAAATGTTTTCAGTTTTAATGTATATTTAACTTTCATGGAGATTTATTTCAGTAAAATTTTTAAAATACGTGATCTTATTTGTCTTACATAATGACATAGTATGATCAACAAGATGAGTGACATGCATCTCTCTCTCTCTCTCTCTCTCTCTCTCTATCTCTCTCTCTCTCACACACACACTAATAATAATAATAATAATAATAATAATAATACACACTAGTAAAATCATCAGTGAAAATGCTAATAATGCCCACTAGGTGTCAGACCTGCACTATGGTGTTTCTTGTGCAGGCTCCAGCGCTCCCAAACACACCACTGGACCGCAAATAGTTTTCATTAGCCAGTTAGAACAGTAGACTGTTACTTTCATATCAGTTTAGTCCCTGTCCAGACTGAAGGAGACGCTCACATTGAATGTTCTCAATTTCAAATCGGAGTGTAATGAAATAGCGTAGTGCTTATTTGGTCTTAATACATAACCTTATATTTGGATGAGATCGATCTAAGTGCATCAGTTTGTAGTCTGATTACATGAGAAACAACGAGATACACGATTTTAGAATGTAGCTAAATCTTTCAAGCTTAAATATCGCTTGAAATATTAGCATTTTTGTTCCAAAGAACAAGTGAAGGCTTTCTGTCTAATTACCGCTAATTGACCATGATAGCCGTGCTCCAGCGCAGAGGAGCAGGCCTGATTTAGATAATTAAGAGAGCCTTTTGAAAACCGGATTAAGGAGGCCGAAGACTTCGGAGGAAGCATGTTATGATTCTAATTGTCATAATTGCGTGTGCGAAGTACACTTAATTATCACTGTCAGGTGTGCAAGGTGCGCTCACCTGCTTCTGCACCGATGAGATAAATTAACCGCGGCATATTGCTGAGGACTAAGTGCATTAAAATTGCCATATGGGTGCTGATAAAAAAAAAAAACCTCGTAAAGGAAGGTGTACACACATTCAGTAAAGTTAAGTATGACAGTGAAATGTAACATTCAGAGTGCTCTTTATGTTTCCATAGTGAAATTCAGAAAGCAGAAAGACTTTTTTCCATATAAGATGCGGCCACCAGAAGACGCTGTCTATCCTCGAGACAAACTCTGTGTGTGTGTAAGGTCTTGAGGACTTTATTTATTTATTTATTTATTTATTTTATTTGCCAACAGAGTTAAGACATTTTTGGGAAGTGAGGACATTTTGGCTCCGCCTGGTTTTCAAGAGGCTGTTTGAGGGTAAATAGTTTTAGGGTTCAGGTTAGAATTAGGTTTACAGTTAGGATTAGGGATGGGGTTGGGCATATATGGGATGGTTAAGGTTAGGGTATGGGGCTAGGGAATGAATTAAGTCAGTGAGTGTCACCACAAAGACAGAAGTACAAGAAAGTGTGTGTGTGTGTGTGTGTGTGTGTGTGTGTGTGTGTGTGTGTGTGTGTATTAGTATTTACAGATTAATATGTGTTTTCTCATGTTTTACTAAGTTTTTTAGATTATAGATGAAACCGATGAAAAATTAATCATTACAAATCTCTGCAAGACGATTTATTTATTATTTATGACAAAGATGTATTTATTTCCTCTTTTAAAACGGTTGCATGTTTTAAATTGGAGATATTTATAGGCTAGACTTATTAGTTCCTCTTATTCACTCAGACTTGCATTGTGTTTCTATTCAGAAATATAAAGAGATTTTAGTCTCCTGCGAATACCACTTGCTGAAATCATAACCACGGTGTATAAGACTGATTGGTGGTGTATAACTGAACTCTGGAATTCTTACCCACGTTAAAGGCTTCAAATCAGGATTATAAGATTTAATAATTTAAGAATAATCCGGTTTGCCGCAATTCCAAGAGTCCTGCAATGACGTGTAAATGTGCATTTAAAATGGCATAACTACAATTAAAAATAAACGTATCTTTTAATATAACTTGTAATTTGTACTTTATTATTATTATTATTATTATTATTATTATTATTACTACTACTAGTAGTAGTAGTAGTAGTAATAATAATAATAATAATAATAATAATAATAATAATAATAATAATAGCCATTGCATTTATGGTCATAAGAGTAAAAATAATAATAGCCACTGCATTTATGGTCATAACAGTATAAATTACTAGTAGTAGTCGTAGTTCCCTTTTTTAACTCGTATCGTTATAAAACTATTAACGTTATTATTAAACGCTCTTTCAACGCTTTCCATTACTAGCAATCCCAAACCTGATTGTCTCTAACCCGAGACGGAATTAAGCTCATAACTGAGTTGACAGCTGGTTAGGCTACCTATTTGAGCACCGTTAACTTTACCTGAGAGGCTCTCCTCCTCCTCCTCCTGACTACGGTTGTTTCGGTTGTTTAGGACTGTCTGTCTGTGACAAGTGGATGAAAATTTAAACGGCACACTGCTCACATCCAATAATATCAAACAGGAAAGAAGTTAATCATTCACGCAGCCTCTTACTCCGCGCATATGTATTTATTTATTTATCACTCGGTGCTCCTTCCTCGTTGCAAGGGCACTTTTGCAAGTCTAAGCGCGATGGGTCATAATGTAAACACGTCTGCAATCACTAGAGGCCTCTTGTGGCCATTAAAAGTCAGGAGTTCAACTGGAGTTTTTTTAGGGACTGAGTGGTTCTCGAAGATTCAAGTCCTCATACTCGCTCTCATTAAGTGGCCCTCATAAACATCACTCTGAAATGTTCACTTTTTATCCATATCTTTGTGCGCCTAACAGCGGTATTATCACTCGAGCGGGCATTTAATGCACATCGATGCAGTTCCACGTGCGTTTTTTTTTTTTTTTTTTAACATTGTGTGGCTACATATGTTTATTTGAAACGAGGCAGTTTACGACAGGAATTATGCGCTGGTGTACAGATGACAGCGTGGATTTGTATTGTTGCCTTAGCTGCTGATGCCCCGCCTCTGACGGTAGCCTTAAACCTGGCACCCAGCTAAAACAAACGAAAGTCAGTCTCGAGCTCCCACTCAAGCCAATTAAGGCGGACTTCACGCGCCCTCTTACGTGTCTATCTCGCTGTGTCGACGCTGAAGCAACAGGAACAGAGGAGCTGGCCAAAAAAGAGAAGAAGAAGAAGAAGAAGAAGAAGAAGGACGACAGGTTCCTTTGCCTTCTGATTTCTCCAACACAGAACAATGTCGATGAGTCCTAAGCATACAACTCCTTTTTCTGTATCCGATATCTTAAGTCCTCTTGAGGAAAGCTACAAAAAAGTAAGTATGGAGGGAAACAGTTTGGGGGCTCCTCTTGCTTCGTACCGGCAACCGCAGGTTACACAGTCTGCGATGCAGCAGCATCACATGGGCCACAACGGAGCCGCTGTGCCCGCTGCCTACCACATGACAGCCACAGGAGTGCCACAGCTGTCCCACACGGCTATGGGAGGCTACTGCAACGGCAATCTGGGCAACATGAGCGACCTGCCGGCTTATCAGGACGGCATGAGGGGCAGCACGACAGCCACAAGCTGGTACGGAGCAAACCCTGACCCGCGATTTTCTACCAGTAAGTGAACTTGATAGTGCTTTTTCACAAGGCGCAAGTGGCACGCTTACTAACTGCGGTGAAACGTGTTGCCTTTTTACGTCTAATGTTTACAGACGGAAGCGACTCTTTTTTTTTTTTTGGCCTATATGTTTAGTCGGGTTATTTTGCTTATCGAAACAAATTTCTTGCACATCCTATATGTTTAAATAATATAGGCAGCGTTTACTATGCGCATGCAGTGTTTATATGCATTGGTGTAACATGAGGATGCACAGCACGAGGTTTGTTTTCGAAATGCATTGTGGAAACCCAATAAAAAGACATGAAGGGACTTTCAGTAACCCTGTTTTAGGCATGTATAAGAAAAGATATTGCACACACATAATCTATGTTTATTGGCTATTGGAGATACCATACAAATAATCTATTATTATTATTATTATTATTATTATGGGTTTTATTGTTTGTTTGTGTGTGTGTGATAAATATTATAATTAATGAGGATTCTCCACTTGCAGTCTCTCGCTTCATGGGCTCCTCTTCCGGCATGAACATGAGCAGTCTTGGTTCCTTGGCAGATGTGGGTAAAGGCATGGGATCCCTGAGCAGCGCGCCGAGAAGAAAGAGGCGAGTGCTCTTCTCACAGGCGCAGGTCTACGAGCTCGAGCGCCGCTTCAAGCAGCAGAAGTACCTCTCGGCGCCGGAAAGGGAGCACCTAGCCAGCATGATCCACTTGACCCCGACCCAGGTGAAAATCTGGTTCCAGAATCACCGCTACAAAATGAAAAGGCAGGCCAAAGACAAAGTGTCCCAGCAGCAGATGCAACAAGAGAGCGCTTCTTGCCAGCAGCAGCAGCAGCAGTCTCCGCGGCGGGTAGCCGTGCCCGTGTTAGTGAAGGACGGCAAGCCGTGCCAAGGCGGCGGCCACACTCCTACTAGCGCAGCACAAAACCATCATCATCAGAGCGCCAGCGTCATGCTCATGGCTAACAATAGCGCAATGGGGCAGCATCCGAGTCAGCAGGTAGGCAGCGCGGGCCAGTCACCAGATTTGGGCCAGCACGGTACCAGTCCCTCTTCCCTCCAGACTCAGGTGACCGGTCTGTCACACCTGAACTCCTCTGGCGCTGACTACGGCACGGCCTTGCCCTGTTCCGCTCTGCTGTACGGCAGGACGTGGTGACGACAGGACAGAACGCACACGGATAGACAATATCTGTAGGCTATTAGACCTCGACGTCTGCTTTGACCGAGTCAACAGCAACACAAACAAGAAAAAAAAAAGAAAAGAAAAAAGAAAAGAAAAAGAAAGACTCTGTAACCGGTTCGGCTTGTTTTTACTTTTTGTCCTCCGTCCTCTCAAAATCCAGACTGGAAGGGTGGAGGGGGAAAATGATTGATCAATACAGAATGAGAAAAATAGCCTTTCCCCCCAGTCTTTTATTATGAGGATGTGCGTCCAAAGATGGAGAAGAAGATGGAATTATTTATATAGCTTTTAAGCGGAGACAATATATAAAAATCACATCATCCCGAAGGATGAAATAAAAAGCCTCAGTTGGCACTTTAAGACGCCGCCTCACATTTTGACTGCTACAGTACATTCCTGATTCTTATAGATTGCAATGTAAGCCGTAGCTTGTACTGTACATTCCTGTAAACGGTTTGGATTTAATACATAGTTTTTAGCGATATGTATATGTATAAAATTTTTTATCGATATTGAGGGTTATATGTTATTTGAGTTCCACTGGTATTTGTACGTTTCATTTCCTTGTAACTTATAGATATTTGACTTAAGCGCAGTCATACAATCATATTAATAAATTATGGTAAATGATACACATTTTATTATAATTGGTTGCAAGAATTAATATGGTGTTATCTAACCGAATTAAACTTACTTTTTTCATAAATTTTGATAACGTTTGTTGACAAAGAAAACTTTTAATTACACCTAAATATAGCAGTGAGAATAAATAGCTCATGCTTTCTGCAAAGGCCAATTATTTTGTAATACGCAGACGACCAGGATTAATTTACTGCAGTGATTTTATGCTATTTTTCCAAACGTTACCTGAGGGTTTTTTAATTTATTTTTTGAAAGAGAGAGAGAGAGAGAGAGAGAGAGAGAGAGAGGAAAAAGAACTTGAAGTAGGCCTGATATAATCTACCGACCCTCATGAACACGAAGTGGCGATAAAAAGGTTTATGTTTAGTGTAATTTACACCAAAATTCAGTTGTAATAGTTTAGAGCCTTTCTTACAGGGATAATACGACACGGAATCGCCATTTTAATTGCAACTTCCCATGTGCCCCACAAAAAAAACTGGACAACATTTAATATATTTGATATTTGAACATTTTTACAGAGAGACAGAAAAAACAAACAAACAAACAAACAAACAAACAAACAAACAAACAAACAAACAAACAAGAGAATTAGGTCAAAACACCATAAAAACTTGAGGTAGACCTATAAGCTGTCGATTGACTCTTAGTGCAAACAGGAGGTGACCATAAGAGTGTAAATTACTGTTTTAGTCCACTTTTACCCTGAAGTGTAATCATTCAGAGTTATTCCTTACAGCAAAATGCAATAAGCTAAAACTCATTCGCAGTATTGAATGCAGCCTTCCATGTAGCCCACAAAAACGCCACACACCATTTCATATTCGTCAACCTTGAGATTTTAAAACCCTGGAAATGTTGCTTGTAAAGTAAACCAAAAGCCAGGCCTTTGTAAAGTCGGCGCCTTTTTTGAGGTTTCTTTTTTTCGCGGCTGTGTGAGTCAGTGAAGGTGATGTGTGCGCACATCAAACAAACGCTCCCGAAAGCAAGCTTATCAATCAGATCCCTGGCCAAACAAACCAGAGTTCACCCAAAGAACCGTGCGATACAATAGACAGCGAATTATCAGAACAGCCTCTGTCTATATGCGTGTGGATCCAATGCTCCACTTGTTTACGCAATGATAAAGTTTATAAACATCACCGGAGACCAGAGGGTGGACATTAAATGGAGGGGGGATGTAAAAGGTCTTCGTGTGCACTATTAAGTTTGAAGGAACAACTCAAAATAATACGCTGACCTAAACGATTGGGAACTACTCATGTGGCCGATAGTAAATCAAACCCAAAATAACAGCTTAGCGAGCAATGAAGTCCAAACTCCAGCGCGTATTGCGCACCACTGACATTGCATGTCGTGGTAAATATTTCCTTAAGACAGGTGCCATTGACAGGAACATCTGACATTGCGAGCAGAGTTGCTTTCCCTGTTTTGCACACTGAATGTTAAGGACACTTGTTCAATTCGAATTATTAATTGAGAAAAGAAATCTCTTCCCTGAACAGAATATTTTTATTTAACTTGAAAATCTTTAGTTAAAACTCGTTTCGAATAACCTTAAGATCATTATTTTTTATTCTAAGTTTTAGCAGTTAAATTTGAACAGTTATAATGTTGGGAAATGTTGTGGTTTTTATTGTTTATGTAATAACTTCTTTAGTATACGCCAGTGGATTTTGATTTTGCTAAACGCTAACAGTTCCACATCTTCAAATTTTGATCAAATTAAATAGAGAGCTGATAAATGCTAATTCCCTAAATGGTATCTGTATTAGATGTAACCGAAGTTGTTTATGTGTAGTTTGCTAATGGACTTTTCCCCATTCCGTGCACCTATTTTGACCGAATGGTTTCAGGTATTTGTTCCACCTGGGTGCTTGTTTGTTGACAGATTATTCTGGCTGCATATAAATGGGTTCTGGAGAAGTTAATGCCTCTTTTTACATGGATTTATCTTAAGCTCTGTACCCCAAACCCTGTAGAGCTTCTTTCTGGTTTGAGGAAGCTCAACATAAATACACTGTCCAGATTTACATGGTAATAATATTAAACTTCCTGCGAAGTGTCTCATTCTAATTCTACATATAAATATTTGTATTTTGTTCTAAATTAATCAGCGGCCCTCTTCGAGATTTATGATGGACAGACAAGTCCAGCTACTTGGGCTGCGGGTCGCATTGTTTAAGGAGCCTCTGATTATAATCGCGCACTTCTTTAGGATGATGAGTCGTTAAATCAGCGACTGTCTTTATATCATCCGTTCATTCTTATAGTCCTTCAGTTAGCAACGTTTACTTCATTATCCTCAACGTCCACCTGCTGTTGGCTGAGATACTGTGAGCTGCAAAGTGCACTACCAAAACTGGGAGGAAAACAATCTCTAAAAATACTTCGGTATCACCGAAGGCATATTTTCACTCTTATTACAGTGCTTACATCAGGAATTTTACATCCGATCCCACGTGTCTTGAGAACCGTTTAAATTCGTTATACGAGTGGATCGAGTTTATCTCCTTTGGAAACAAGCAAAGGACATTCCTGGGCGTTTGTTGGATGGCATCAGGTATTCCACAGCATGTGACCGAAAACTGACTGGCGTCCAATTAATTCACTCTCTTAAATCGAGTAGCTAACCAAACAATACAAAACATATTCTCTTCGACTCCGTGTTCCCTTTTAATCTTCGTGCAACCATTTTCAACAGCAATCTTGATGCGCAAAGAGATTCTATTAAGTTCTGTTAGAGACTTTTTTGTCGAATCCACCGTGAAAGACTACAGATTAAATTTACATGTCTGAGACTTGGTGTGTGGTCTTTGTGTGGAGCTTATGTGAAGCGTGTGTGCTCTCGTCGCTGTCTTTCAGCATATACGTTGCACAGCTACGGACAGCTACGGACAGTCCTCAGTGTATTATAAGCAAAGGTCTCGGTTACTGCCATCAATTAGACCCTAATCCTAATGTAATCAGAAAAGAGCTAGGCTGTGTTGGGGTCTGCGTCTCTGCTTTATTTAGAATGACACAATCTAGGTCAGCGGAAATAAGACATTTGTACCGATGCTCATCATTTTAGCAATTAGATTACAATATTCTCTGAAATAATTATAGACCACCTACTTGAGGATTGCGGCTAAACGATTTAAAACAATTTTTTTTTTTAAATGGAGAAATTTAGAGGTATTTTAATATAGACTATTCCCGAGATCTTGTGGTACGCGTTCACGATTCTATTTAGATCTTTAGGTTGAGAGTGCTGAAATTCCTATTAGATTATAACTGTGTATACTATATATTACTTAGGCTCATTTTATTTTTTTTTTTATCATGTTTGATGGTCAATAATTTATAACATTGTTCTAAAGTGGACATTTTGATTTCTGATTTATAACGTCAGTATTGTTGGATGTGTTTTAATAATTTTAATTTTGCCACAGATTCAGCGGTAATGCCGGTTTCTTTCTTTCTTTCTTTCTTTCTTTCTTTCTTTCTTTCTTTCTTTCTTTCTTTGGCTTCTATATCTGTTTTATGACTGTAAACAAATCAACATATTGCTATCAACATGGGAAAACGTTAATCTTTGCTGGAAAAGATCATCCATTGACTATAATTCGTTTATATACGTTATATTACGTTTGATGTTCAATTTAATCTTCTTAAGTGAGAGGTCATTTTGGACGCAGTATTTTTAGGCGCTGTCCGTGGTGCTGAAATATTCCAATTTAACAGTCACAGGAGAGCAAAAGGTTAAACATGATTCCTTTCACCGCCATCTATTTGCAATCAAATGACAAAAAATCGCAACAACCAATCCTTAAACCTAACTGCAGCTGATATTTGACAATAATACAAACAGCCTTGCACTAATGGTAAGTAGAAGGTCCACATGTACTTTCATCGATATGTACACTTGAAGTCATCTATAGAATTAAGTCTTCTGTGAAAACATGCAATATACTTTTGATGTAATCTAAAAAATGAATAATCAGATCCACTACCAAGGTTCACTGTTGCACTACCTGAAATTAAAAGCTTCTTAAGCATTCCTTGAATAATTAAGGGTTCTTATATAAGAACCCCTTCTTAAGAGTTTTACATGGAACACTAAAACTTTGCTGTTGGGTTCGACATAGAACCTTCATCAACTACTATTTATCAAGACGTATATACAAATAGGTACAATTAGACAATGGTTTGATTATTGCTAGCACCGGGGTTGGATAATCAGAGCTTTCAGACTTCCAGCATGATTGTCTTACCCTGTAAACAAAACAGACACACAAAGATAAATGCATATTTCGAATTGTTTTACTTTGAAATTGATTTCAGTTGTCAGTTATTATCGAAAATAAAACATTTTGGGGGTGTCTAGGGTGGGGCCTGGGGTGGCACTGGCCTCACTGAAATTTGGTTGGCCACCTCGGGTACGCCGTACTAAAGATTTGTTCATTTCTTAGGTAGTCAGTCACGTGTGCATTTGTGTGTTTTGTCGTCACCTCTGGATTACATGGATTTATCTATAGCGAAAGGTTTTCTCATTCTTAAAGCCATCTGATTCACTGAACTCAAACTAAAACTCGCTGAATTTTCCCCGATGCACAGGCACACATTTCGCTTTGCAGAGCTTATGTTCAAACAATCGAACCTTTTGGAGCATTTATATGTTTCATAAAGCAATACAGCAAGTATTTTGTGCAATTTTGTGTACTTTATTGCTACGACCGTATCAGAAAATGCCTCCCGAATAAAACTACAGGGAGCATTTTTATAGTGGAAATGTGTCAGAAAATGCTTCCAGTACAAAAGGTACCGTATTTTGACGGTCTATCTTATTAACAGAAAATGGTTCAACATTAAACTACAGAAAGAACTGTATTTATAGGCGTACAAAAGTAAACTGCGCATGCGCAGAAACCCTAGGCAGGACGCATCGACAGGTCGGACATTACGTCAGAATACTGGTAGAATAAACTTACAGGCATACATTTTATAATTATATGCTGTAGTGTGTGTGTGTGTGTGTGTGTGTGTGTGTGTGTGTGTGTACGTACGTACATACATACATACATACATACATACATACATACATACATACATACATACATACATACATGTGTATTTATTTATTTATTTATTTAATTTTTTTTCTTAAAGCTATTTATCAAATTCCTAATCGGACACAACATTTTAAACATGGGTCAAAGGGGAAAAAGAACCAAAAAATAAAGTACCACAAAAGAATCACATTTTCTAAATATCTATTTTTCCAACGAAGGCGAGCAACGTCCTGACTATAAAAAAAACAAATAAATAAAAACCGGTTAATGTTTAAAAAAAAGCTGGGTATTATTGTGGTATTATTGTTAAATTCACGGAAAATTTAGCAGGCAACTTGAAATATAAAGAATGGACAATGAAAAATTGTCATTTATGGTCACTGACACCGACTTGAAGTACAGTTTGTAACCAATTTATTTAAAATCATTTGACACTATTTATAGACATCAAATTCGAGCCACACACATACTGTCAGGTCCTTCGGAAAGCTGTTCACCCCGAGTGTCTCAGCTGGGTGACGTTACCACATTAAAAAAAAAATTATATATATATATATATATATATATATATATATATATATATATATATATATATATATATATATATATATATATATATATATATATATATATATCTCACACACCATCACCACCACCACATTATGGCTAGTTATATAATTCCAAAAGTTGAGCCATCGTTCTGAATGTTGTTTGATTAGTTTGCCAGTATAATCTTAGGTGACTGGCCGTGAAAATTATTACAAATTACCTTGAGGATTATGATAGTTATTTGGCAATGGTATGTAATTTAACTAATTTTGTCATTACTACTAAAGTGAAAGTCAAATTTTCGTATTTATCGACGGTCTCCCCATATCCCTTTACATTTAACCTGTCTTGGCTGAGGTGGGTTAATATAGCTCTTAACAACATTCGTCCATACTTTGACTTAATTCAAAGTTCATCTGATTCTGCACAGTAAACTAACTACACAGTAAAAATCAGTGTCAATTTTACTCTTTAAGAGTTGAATTTAACTCTCTGTCAGATAACATTTGGTCCCACTCAAAATCAGTGTAAAATTTACTCTATAGCCAGTGTAAGATTTTTAGAGTTAATTTTACTCTATTTTGTGTCAAAATTAACAATGAGGTGTGTAAAAATATTTAACACTATAGATAGTGTAAGATTTTCAGACTTAATCTGACTCTATATTGTATTTTCGCGGGGAATCATCACCCTGCAGAGTAGATTTTGTCGTTGTGTGCAAGTGGGAATTAACTCTCACTTTTGACACTACCATTTAGACGATTTTACTCTGCATAGTGTTATAACTACTCTATCCAGAGGAAAATAGGTTTACACTGCAATATTGACACTCCATTTTTTTACTGTGTACTACGGATCTGCATTCTGCTTAATATTCATGACGTTCATTTCTGTCCATTACTTAGAGAAACACTGTAAGCGTTTCATTCACTAGATTGTGTTGCGCTACCTCTTGCATTGGATTTGTAAAAATCTAGATAAAATCTTAAAATACATGAAAGCTGTGTTTTGTTTCGACATCTCTCATTATACCTTGCATTCCAAAATGTACGTGACAAACTGCACAATTACAAATCAACCGCAAGCACATCCTTTAGTAAATCTTACTCACAATATATTTACATTAATTGTCCGGCATCTGCTTGTTGAAGCCATTGTACAGTGCATACAAAACGGGTCATTTGTGAAGAGAAATACTTAGCTTGCAAAGCAGAATGCAAGATGCTGTAATACTTGACCTTTCAGTTTAATTGTGGCAGCAGTGAAATGCATCGCATTCAGGGCTCCCTGAATGGAGCCTTTTCCATGTGATGAATAAAAATAAAAATAAAAAAACAACCGCATTTTCATACCATTCTTTATCGCTTTTTGGGTTTTGTTTCTCTCCGGAGAAAATTGTTCTAATGACCAATCCATATATAAAATGGGTTAAACCGCAGTGTAAGTGCTCATAAATTGCACAAACGTTCCCATATATTTAATATTTTATTTATTTGTTGAGTAGGGACAGAAGTTCACAATGTGATTTCCACACACTTTATTAAATGATAAATCACTTTGAAGACAGTCAAATCTTACTCGCTTTCGAAGTTAGTACCTGGGTACAAACCTGATTACTAAAAACTTGCCAGTCCATGTTTAAGGGGAGATATTTGTGGAATAAATAAAGCCCAAACCTCTGGAAACCAGCTCTTTAGACTCATCAACTCTAACATCTTAAATATGATGGTTTAACAAGAGAAATGCAGAGCAGAGAAGTGGTACCCCTCCCTGTCCTTATACTGTACCAGCGGGAATCCTTTGGTGGTCATCGAACCATCACTAACCGTGTTAGGGTCGGGGTTGTCACTAAATGGCGCACATAATCACTCACCCGCTGCTTTTTTCGTCAACTTTTTTGTTGTCTAAACACAGGCAGTTTACCCTTATTTTCAATAGTAATAGTCATTAAAACGACACGTAGGCTATTTTAAGTGAGGGAAATGAACCTGATCCCTCTAAAAGGCGCTTCTGCTCTGTCTGCTAGAGGTTCCTTCAGCTGGCAGGAATGAATCTCTCTCTCTCTCTCTCTCTCTCTAACAGCCAGTGGGTTACATTAATGTCTTGTTACGGTATTTGTGTTACTGTGTGTGCCCACAGAATAGACATTAACGTGAACTTTAACCTATAATCATGACTCGTTACAGATTTTCAGGTATTGTTTGAGACTCACTCTCATCTAGACGTGTAACCTTTAAAGCTTTACTCTAAAAAAGTAATCATGTACCTTAAATAATTTTTTTAACGACACTATACCCATTGGCATTGGCATCCATCAGTCGTGTCGACTATGGTATCGCGCTTTGGGTGGTACAACGTCGGCTGTGGCTGTCGAGGCTGATTCTCGAGGTACAGTCTCGCCCACAGGTTGGGCATACATGGTTGTTGTTGTTATTGGACTGCTCTTTCTGGGCTGCTGCTGTATCCTTCTCCTCTGTCTTCTTTCAGCAGACTGACGCGCCAGGGTTTCTTCATGCTCTCGAAGGCCTTGTCTGACGTGGTGCTTCCAAGCGGTTTTGTCGAGGGCGAGGGTCTTCCATGACTGGAGACCCACATTATACCCACAGTTTATCTTTTCCTGAAAATGTGGTTGCAATTAAGCTTGGCTAACTGAATCTATTTGGATATATGTGATAAAGGGTTTATGCGATCTTGATATAAGTAAAATTTTAAACAAATAACACAAACAAACAAAATAAATAGTGTTCATTTGCGTCAGGGGTATATTTAAATGAACAGTGCGCATTGTGTAAGTGTTAATGAAACATTCCAGACTGCACTGAGAGGTTTAATAAGCCCCATACACAAGTCACTAGACTATCAAGAAGCCTTGCTCCAAAGTAAATCCTCACGTACCACCGACGTGACGTAAATAAATAAATGTATGTATGTATGTATGTATGTATGTATGTATGTATGTATGTATGTTTGACCAGTAGGTCGCTTCAGGGGCGACAAAAATAGGTAAGAATGCAAAACTAGCTACCACAACCGCGGCCTACTATGGTGTGTGCCTAACTTAACATTAAGACCTGTTGAGATGATGTCTTTTTTTCTGCAGAACCAAGAGGAGGTATGCTATTTACCCTAATAAAATATGTCATTAGGAAGAATTCATGTGACACAAAAGGAACGGCAGTCAAAATTGCCCCACTGCTGTTCGGTAATTATATAGTTTGCCCGGGCAGCGGGCTGTGGCGCATCGAGGCAGGTGGCAGGTCCATCATGCAAAAGGATTGGCGGTGCCTACGTAATTAGCCGGCGCCAAGTCGTCCAAATTAACAATTAGCTAACATGCAATTCCCTCTGTGAGGCACGGAGGCTCGCCGTTGTGTGACCATTGTATTACACGGGCAAATCGCATGTATACAGCGTATCATTTGTCATTTCCACGCTCCTTTCACAACTCGGTGGCAAAGGAAATCAGGGCGCGCTCATCATTAGAGTCCCTCTGATTGGTGCTACTGTTTCCGGGGTATTCAGAGCAGCCTGAAAATCAAATGGGTCTTTTTTTTTTTTAAACCGGTCTAAGAGAACCTGCCCCCCACCCTCCTCATCCCATCCCATCCCATCCCATCCCATCCCATCCCATCCCATGTTTCCCTACACCGCTGCATAAAGTTGTCCTTAAAATCAAAATAATGAAAAAAAAAAGATTTAAATAGTCTATTGTCATCTCTTATGTCACTTTAGATTGAACATTACAAGGTATGTACACTGTCAGGTTTATATAATTGCACAGTTCCTTTCATCTTTTCAACATCCTTTTATTATACTGCTGTCATTTAGATTTTTTTTTCATTATTGCAGGGGAAAATAGCTAGAATAAGTTGTATACGACGTTTTAGAATCTTAAATAACACTCTGAAAAGTTAAAGACACTACGGTACAGTTGTTTGTTTTATCTGTAACCACCATGCAGGGTCGCGCTGGAACCCATCCCAGCTGACCATGGGCGAGAGGCAGGGTGCACCCTGGACAAGTCACCAGCTCATCACATCTCATAATTGACACACAATTTAGAGCCACCAATTAACCTAACCTGCATATCTTTGGATTGTGGGAGGAAACCCACGCAGATACGAGGAGAACATGCAAACACCACACAGGAAGGCCCTCGTCGGCCGCTGGGTTCGAACCCAGAACCTTCTTGCTGTGAGGGATGTGCAAGGGATGTAGTATTTTCTTGAATTTCCTTCCTCCAGCCTGCTCTGAATCTTGCTCAGTGGCGCCGTATCGACACAGAGGCAAGACAGAGAAAATAAGCCCTGGGGATTAATCAGAAGACATTCGTATAACATGAAGCTATCCTGGCATCATGGGCGAGATTCAGAAAGTCCTGTTTGACTGAATGACCGAAAGCAGGTTCTCTTTCTGTCTCCGTGCTAATCACCACCGTCGGAGGTGTAATCCTGACTGCAGAGGTCTTGCTATTCTAACCTCTTCCACAGATCCCCTTAGAACCAGCAGCCCTGAATGCGCAGAGCACTGATCGGCAAAACAGAGCCCACCCACCTACTCATTATTGCGGCTGCCCTCCGCCATGACACGAGAACAAAGTAGCCATTAGGACGCATTAGGGCCGGGAATGACAGTCATCAGCAACCAGTTATCTGTTAATGAAGGCAAACACATGCGGGACGATACACTGGAACCGATCAATAGCGCGCCTGGACAATACCAGAGCGCACACAAAACGAGGGAGATGCAAATCAATTTTACCTCGTGTTTGTTTTCAGACTGCAGACACTAGCCCAAGCAATTACATCTACATTAAAGCCAATTTAACATGGAAGCTGTTACCTACAACAGTTGTTTGTTGAGCTTGGTTTTAAAGACAGAGACTGCCAAGTTTTTTTCCCTAGGGACAAGCCATGTGGACATTTTAATATATGATTTAATGCATTAAACTGTATATTTAAAAAGGCCACTGCCCAACAAACAAACAAACAAACAAACAAACAAACAAATTACAGCATCAGTGTTGAACAGATAAAACAAATCATTTCTATTCCATTTGTCCTACACATGATGAAACTTGTTTGCAGCTTGGATGTTCTTTATGGACAAAAAAAACCTATAAAACTGAGGACTGGAGAAAGCCAGCAACAAACCTTCACCCGCGCACACACAAGTTTGGCAGAGAACGTGTGAACTCGAATCAACACTTTTATACTGTATTGTGAGCTGATCGTTGCCAAATTCACAACCGACTGAGAGTCATTCTGAGCACTTGACATCAGCCATGTAATGACACTTAAATTCACTGCGTAAACAAAAAGAGTTCAAATAAACCCTCCAGATAACTGTATGGCTATTCAGGTTTGAGGAATGAATAATGATTAAAATGTTCAATTCATTTTTCTTTTCCATTATGAAAAAAAAAATGGAGAATGGCATTTAACTGGTAGAAAGAAATAAAACAATGATTTGCTGTGTTTGTCTTTACCTTTTAACATTACCCTGATTACTCTCTCTCTCTCTCTCTCTCTCACACACACACACACACACACACACACACACACACACACACTTATGTATGCATATCCCTTTAATTCTATCATTTATCCATGATTTTATGCCTTCCTCAAAATGGAGGTGAGCAGACACTCTTGGCTTCATGAACACACTGCATCGCATAAGCCCTTGTCTACACACACATCTCCCCCCCCCCCCCCCCCCAAACCCCCTCCCTCCTAAAGCCAAGTTAGCTTCCTAGTACAGGACCCTGGCATGCTGTGTTTTGGCAGAAAATCAATAAAGGGGAAAATCTGCTCTAATCATCTGTACATTTACCATCACAATCAACAATCAAAGCCAAGACCTGAGCCTTTATTTGTAGGCCTGAGCTGCCCAATTTTCCCACTGTGAAAAGCAGGCTAAATTAGAACCCTTGGTTCCTGTTAGCGGCTCTTAATGGCTCTGATTTGTGAACTGTTAAATGAGGTTATGTAAATTGATCCTGAGTGCAGACAGGGGCCCCCAGGTGACAGGTGCAGTCACCCAAGAGAGGGTTGGGGGGGTGTCAGGGGAGTGAGAGAAGGAGTGAGAAAACAGCACTGCTTACAGTCTGTAGACTCCCAACCCCCCCCCCCCCCCCCCCCCCCCAAAAAAAAAAAAAGAAATGATGGATTAGATGGATTTTTAATTAAATTCCTCCAAAGTATTGTAGGATATTCATTGCTGAAAAAAAAGATTGTAATTTTTAAAATAACCAGAGTTTTAAATATATAACACCTCATCAGTGTAAAATTCCAGTGAAAAATTATTATTATTATAAACCCATATGAGATCATCACTATTAACTGCACTATTTCATCTGACAGTTTTCACGACAGTAGTGAACAGAGACTGCATTGTTTCTGAAGACTTGGAAGAAAATAATGTTCAATCACAAACAGAAAATAGGTGAATAAATGTAGTGCATATATTTCTCCTTATTCCAGTTGTATTGTTTGT